>NC_142952.1:637898-760398 GCF_046866305.1 Octopus bimaculoides | reverse complement strand
GAGGAGGAGTTCAGCACCTAAAACGGAGCAACAACAGAAGAAACATAAAGTGGGGTGGGGGAGTGGACCAATCAATAACGACAAATAGAAGCAATACGCCGTTGGGATCACCGAAGAAAAATGCCACAAGCAGAACAGCAACACCAAGCAAACATACAGACTTAGAATCACACAAACATAGTCTCACAGGCACATAAACACAGAAATATAGACAGACAGACAAACACCTGATAACACAGAGTTACAGAAACATAAAAACAGACACACAAGACGTACACAGAAACAAATTTTTTTTAGTGACATATACGACCCCAAAACTGGAGAGGAAAATAACGAAAATGAAATGGATTATTAGGGTGAATCTTTCAGAGGGATATGATAAGGATATGAGATGTATTTTGATGGAGGAAGGAAATTATAGAACTCTGAAAGAAGCTTTTCCTTCAGATGTAAATCCACTGGGGTCCGTGGTGAGTATTGAACCCAGCGCCCCAGTGGTGAATTATGAAGACATTAAAAGTGACATAAAATGGTAAGTTGAGATTATACTTTTAAAGAACTGCTAAAGACTCCTTGTTTGAAATAATTGAAATCACGTAATCATCCCGTAGCGGGGCCAGGGTGACCGTTTCACGTTCATCGTAAAATTTCATTTTATTCATTTTTCATGTGTTAATTGTCCCCTCCTTGTGGGCAATAAAAAACGACCAATTTATTCTTAGCGCAAGTTTCTTGTCGTTTGAACATTTTGCCAGTGTTTCCTGTGTCCTGTGTCATTTGTTGAATCGTTGCAGTGAGTTGAGGTTGTTTTGCGATTGTTTTTGTTGAGAAACTGTTTACTGCTTCGTTGAAGCAGTTTGTATCACCGGCGGTGTCACCATAAAAGTTCGCCGATGTAACGGGAAGAAACGAAACTCCTATAAACACAGAGAAAAGTAACCTGCAAAGATTCATGTCAATGCTAAAAAAGGAGGGGACCGAAATTGAAGTGGCCCCTCCGGAAGAAACAACAGACCGAGTCAACAGAAGTGTTTTGTATAAAACCGAGGAGAAATGTCTCAGACCTATTTGGTCTGATATCACATACATTAACCTTAGTAAAAGATTTGGAACGGTTCAAGTGAGGTTTAAGTCGGAGGAAGTAGCCAGGCGGTACTCCTCGGAGACCTTAAGAACGGAGGAGGTGGTTCTTCTTCCCGTATATATGGGAAGAAGAACATCAAAAGTGAAAATCAAGAACATCCCTCCGGAAGCCGATGCTACCTGTTTAGTGGCAGCTATCACGATGGGACTGGAGGACAAAATAACTATTCTCCAGGCCTCAGTAGAAAAGGAAGAAAACTGGAAGAGATAACGCCTGATAATGTTAATACCAGCAGAAGTCCCAGCCCTCGAAGAGACAGCAGAAATTATAAATGTCAGCGGAGAAGAAAGATTAATAGTATTTGTAGATGGAAGAAAACCAAGGTGTTTTAACTGCGGTTTAAAGGGCCACATAAGGTCGGAGTGCAAACCAAAAGAAAAAGAAGAAATAACAACTGAAACATCAACACCAACAGAAGAGGGCGAAGATAAAGACAGAGAGGAGGGGTGGTCGACTGTTTAAAAAAACAAAACAAAAAAACACGGACTGCCCCTACTAAACTTAAATTAAAAAAGAAGAAAGAAAAAGAAAATACGTATATGACCATTAAGGCAACAAACAATAGACTCATTAACCGTTTGGCAGCTATTTCATTTGCCAAACGTGTTGAAAAGACCCCATCAAAAGACTTTTTTATTTATAAAATCGGCCGGAAGGATTACGGACGGATAAAGTCCGAATTGTTTCACAGCGTAGGCTCCTTCGGTGGATTTTTCTCCATATATTTACGAGGGCCTCCGTCCAAATACCCCACGAGCCCGGGAAAAGGAGAAAGAAAACGAGAACGAAGGAACCTCGAACCACTGATGCAAAGGTAAGCAATGTTGAACATTCATGGAGGTTGTTTAAATGTGCGTGGCTGGTGTCAAGCTGGAAGCAAGGTCGCTTCCTTAATGACATCAGGTCGCGTAATTTGGATGTTATTGTTGCTACAGAGACCCGGTTAAGGGGGCCAAGAGATCTGCTACCCCTGTTGAATGGCTACGAGAGTTTTTTCTCTCCAGGCTGTCCTTCTGGTGGTGGGGGGGTCCTATTAAAAAGAAACCGGGTTTCTGAGAAAAAGTTAATTTTTGCTGATCCAGAAGGTAGGCTGGTCGTTATGGACTTGACGTTCAGCTGTGGTAAGATTATCAGACTGGTTGCAATTTATGCACCCACGACAACCGGGCAAAGCGAGTATTTTCGGAACCTGGAGAAGTTTCTCGGTACATCACATTCTTTAGTTGTGCTAGGAGATTATAACACAATCTACGAGGCACGCGTAGATTGTGTTGGCTCGTGTTCTGGTAGGAAAGGTAGCCCTTGCTTCCAGGAACTGCTAAGTCGCTTTGAGCTAGCAGATCCATACAAGCTGGAATTTCCGAACGCTCCATTGTGGACATGGTCAAACAACGACGGATCTTCCAGATCGTACCTAGATAGAGTGCTAATTAAAAAAAACAAACAGATAGGAATATAGCTAGGTATCCACAGTTTCACCTGGTCAGCTACAGTGATCATAAAATGGTCACTTGTAAGCTTGACATAGATAAGCTATATAATAGAGGCTCCGGCTACTGGAAACTTAATACGTCCCTTTTGGCGATTAAGGAGTACAGAGACCGGATGAATTTACTGATTCAAAGGGCATTAACCGGGTCCATTATTAATAATATTTGGTGGAATGCCCTCAAGCGAGCCATTAAATTCGTGTCTATTAGTTATAGCATAGGTTTAGTGGCTTGAGAGTCTAGGAGGGAATCAGTATTAGTTAAGGACTTAGAGGAAGCTATGAGACTGGCTCTGCGGCTCAGGTGACCAGCACCTCGAAGCTAAACACATGGGTTGCATTGTCAGACTTCGTGCAGTGGGTTGTGAGGGAATCAAGGCCGCAGGATCGGCTCGAGTGGTGGAAGCCCAACGTGGTAATGATGCCACAATCCGATCATAACAAGTGATGGGTGATAAGATAAGGTCACTTGGGTAAGGAATGACCATTGCTTCTTTTCTCTTTTAAGAATGCTTGTTGTTCTTGTTCTTGTTTCCCATTCACATCTTTACCATAATGGGGCCGTAACAAAATCCGATGATAGGTATAGACGCAAATCTATCTAATTACTTGTCTCCTTCTAAAATCAAGCATAAACTTGGCGATCGGTCGACTTACAACACCGTTCTTCGCCTTGAGTTTACTTGGTAGTGTTTGTTAACTTGAAAACAAGGTCAAGGTGAGCTCTGATTGGCTGTATGTAAATGAGTTTATCACTGGGGTCCGGAACTCCAGTGGGGAAAAAATTTCGCCAGTTTGTGCCGGTCGCCGTCGAGAAGTGAGGTGTTCTCTGACTCCGCACTATCGATTCCCTCCGCTAAATCGGAATAATGGCGGCCCGTCTGAGAAATGAGCCTCGCGAGGTGGAGTGGCTGCGACACCATCACAGTCACGACCACGGGATGCAGTTGGACATGCTCTTTGTTCTGGGGTGTGCAGCCCATTGCTCCCTCCCCCTCCATCTTCGACCACTTACTTCCGCCCGCCGCTTTTTTTTCTTTTCTACTCTTTCTTTGTATTTAAATGTTATTAATAAAATATCTAATAAATGTTTACAGGGAGAGAAAAAAACTCAATTATTGGGGTTCGACGTAATCATCCACCCTCCACCCGTTTCTCGCCCACCCTCCGCCCGTTCCTCATCCATCCTCCACCCGTTCTTCATCCCCAGGCCATGTGTGCTTATACTTGAAACAGTTTAAAGAAGATGGGTTGACAGAATCGTTAGAGCGCCGGACAACTTGTCTTGCGGAATTTCTACGGGCTCTTTACGTTCTGAGTTCAAATTCCGCCGAGGTCAACTTTGCCTTTCATCCTTCTGGGGGTCAGTAAAATAAAATACCAGTGAAACAGAAGAGTTAATAAATATAACCCACTAATTCCTCCCCACTCCCACTCCTCAAATTGTTAGCCTTGTGTCTGTAGTAGTAGTAGTAGTAGTGGTGATGGTAGATGAAAGAAAATTACGTTAAAGGAAAATGACGCTCAAAGATTCAGATTAGAGAGAGAGAGAGAGAGAGAGAGAGAGAAAGAGAAAGAGAGCGAGCTTGGCTGTCTTTCACATAAAACTAATAATGTTGAGATACGAACAGGAATTCCTGGTGAAGTTAAGACATAACAAAACCGTTCTCCAGACGCCTCTGCCTTGCATTTAAATCTGGCGTATAAGTTATAAAGGATTGGAATATCGCGTTCCTGCATGAGGCTGTTTGTTGAAGTAAAGCAAAACTGCTAAATTTGAATTCATTAACAGAACAACAAGCAAGGAACAAACTATATATCGACAAAAAACATAAAACGGTAAACAGAAAAATGCGAAAACAATCAAATGAAAAACAGTTACGGATTATCAAAACCATCTAGAAGTTGAATAATAAACAACTAATCTTTATATATAAATATATATATATATAATTTGAATGATAGAGAGAGGGGGGAATATATATATATATATATATATATATATATAGACATATAAACACATTTAGTTTTTAAACTTAAAAACAAAAACAAAATAAGAGACACACACACTTATATAAAATAAAAGACAACAGTATGAATAACAGTGGCACCTCCCATGCTGGAACAGACTTCGAAAGTCACAAGAGAAATTCTCGAAATAAACGGTCATCGAAACGAAGCTCAAATCAGTATTTCTTTAAAGATTCGAAAAAAAACAACGAAGTCCCCCCAAATCTTTGCGGTACACACCAGAATGTCAACCAACAAAATCAAAAACGAAGAGACAATATGAAAATTCAAATGAACGAATATTTCCCAAATTCTGCGCATAATATTCAAACAATGCCAATATATTCTTCTCCTGCATCAAACGAGGGAATGCTTTCACCAGTCATGGAGTTTGCCAATTCCATGACCCCGCCGACACACACAGCGCCTCCTGCCGGAGACCAAATGATGATGAACCCCAATCAAGTGATTACCTATTCTGCCCCTGGTCAGTGGATCCAGCAAACTACATTACTGCCAAACCAGTCGACCCTGCCCGTACAACATTATCATATGGCTCCTGCAACCATTAACAGTCCGCCGTTTTACCCGCATTCTATTTCTAACCCTAATGCTATGAGTTACATGCATTCATGTGGTGATTCTCTTCCACCCCAGAAATCAATGTCGGTGCCAGCCATGCAGAGTTATAAAATGGAACAAAGAAGACAACAATCTCTCATCCAGATAGTTAATCCGAACACCGGTGAAGATATTTCAAAAGAGATATTGACTAATCGAATGGATGAAGATTTACAGGAATTGGATTCGTTCAGAGACAATCAAATAAATTTACTGGCAAAAGTAACAGAAACAACAACAACACATGAATCTCAGAATCCGGTTCCAGGTGTAATGGTTCCATATCTAATCCATCCGATCCATTTGCAAGAGGTTAATCCAGTGCAGCAGATAATGTTTGAATCTCACATACCTCTCTCACATACAAGTGAAAACATTCAAGAGCAATCTACGACTCAAACACCAATTGAAATGTTCGACGAAGAACAGGAGAAACCTATCAATTGTAATAACGGAAATATTTCGGTTCAAACAGTTATTGGTACCGTAAAAGAAGATCCGGTCCATCGACCAGCTTTGCCGCAGTCAGAGAACATGATGAAAACTGTGTCAACGGAAAATCAGTCGACGCAAGAAAGTAGCGAAATGCTACCTAATAAAATTGTGGATCCTGTCGAAGAATTTGTCAGTCAAAATACAGTTGAGAATGAAACGCTGGCACCAGAAGAAGTCAATTCAGTACAGCGGCACAATCAGGTTTCTATAGTGTATCCAGTTCTAAATAAATGTCACAGTAAAATGTCACAGACAAATGCTATGGATACAAGCACTGCAGCTCCAGCATCTCGTACCGAAAGCCATCCCATTGAATCTAATTCAGTTGAACAACCGTTTCAGGGTGGCCTGCCATCGTACGCTGAGATGACCCAACATCAAATCCCTTCTATGACCCCTTTACAAGTGACTCAAGTTCAAACTCCGCTTCTACCAGCCGTTTCGGACCCTAACCAATTACAAACACGCCAGCCAGTTGTTGCATACCTACCTGTTGTATTTTATTTAGAGGGAACAATTCCAAATGGAGATCCCATCGCAGGACCCCGTTCGTTCCAAGGGTCTGCCCACCCCCAGCCTCTATCTGCACACGGCGCAAAACCAACACAAGGCATTCAAGTGGATATCTAAAAAAAAAAAAAAAGAAAGAAAAGAAACAAAAACGGATGTAATATTTCGCAAATTGCTTATTTTCAGTTTATAATGAACTAATCAAAATTTAAGAAAGAAAGAGAGAACGAAAGAAAGAGTGAATGGAAAGGAGGGAAGACTAAAAGCTTTTTCACGGCAACGGAGCAGAATTTCGAATCCTGAGGATAACGTTTGGAGAAAAAAATTTAGTTTGTAACAGAGGATTAGACCGTAAAAAGATATCGGAGCAGGGAAGACGGAATTTTCAATTGAAACCTTTTTTTTTACCCTTGTTGACTCGTTCGAGATGTTTCTTGACATTTATGAAACACATTTTTTTTTTTTTAATTATTTTGAAAATTATTTTAAACAAGGAACATAGCTTTGAAGTACCATAGCTTTAAATGAGAAATGACAATCTTATAAGAGATGCATGTCTGTAAGAGAAAGGGAAAAATCAGGAAAAACTATATCGACAGAAGAAGAAAAAAAAGCCATTTTTGTGTAAATTTGGAACATATTTATTGTTGGGATGTTTTTGTGCATTTTTTATTTTTAATTTTTGTTTCTTTTATTTTTCTATTTTTTTTTGCATAAACCTGAATATTTTAGTGACATTTTTATTTTTCTCAAAGAAATTCTCAAGATTATTATTATTGTTGTTGTTGTTGTTATACTGCGGTATAAAATTGCAATGGAAAATAAAGTTAATTCGATATTATATATTTATAAATTTTGAAAGGGTTATAAAAATCTAAATTGTCAAAAAAAAAAAAGAGAAATATTAATTAACGGCTGTTAATTAGTGACTTCGAAGGTTTCCTAGTTTACCGTTTTTGATGATTTACTTATACTAAGATTTAAGGTTCAAATTAAACTCAGTGTTCCGTTTTTATTGTTGCTTAAGCTTCCAGGTGAGCCCTGTCTGAGCAGAAACATTTATGGTCAAAGACGTTCCACTTGTGACCATCACATCTTTGATTCAGACAGCACATCTAGGAACATATTCAATCCAATATCTTTGCTTTTTGTTGCGTTTTAAACCCAAATCAGCTGATCTCGTAGACTTTCTTTGAGCAGACAAACTTATGGCCGAAGACGTTCCACAACTGGCCATCCCATCTTTTATTCATAACACATTTCTGTGGTTATATTATCCAAAGTGTCCTTCCTTGTTATTATTGTTTCCATTCTTGCTGTTTAACCCCAGGTCAATTCCAATCCAATCACCTCTGATCTGAGCAGACGAATCAATGGCCAGACATTCCATCTGTGACCGTCCCGTTTTTAAAATTCTTACACTGTACATCTAAGACTACATTATTTAATGTGTCCGCCCTTACTGTTGTTACTATTGATGTTTGACCCCAGGTTAGCATTGGGCCCTGTGAATGGATTTGGTATACGGAGATTGAAAGAAACCTGTGTGTGTGTTTGTGCCCCATCATCGCTTGACAACCGGTGTTGATGTGTTTACGCCCCCATAACATAGCGGTTCGGCAAAAGAGATCAGCAAAATAAGTGTGTGTGTGTGCGCGCGCATGTATATTATATATATATATATACAATATGTGTGTGTGTTTGCTCCTCCGCCATCGCAACCGGAATTGGTTTGTTTACGTACCCGTAAATTAACGGTTCGGCAAAAGAAACTAATGGAATTAAGTACCAGGCTTAAAAATAAATACTGCGGTCGATTTGTTCAACTAAACCTTCCAAGGTGATGCCCTAGCATGGCCGCAGTCCAATGACTGAAACAATTCAAGGATAGTCTCATATTTCAAAGGAGGGAATTAATCCGACTAAAGTGACTCTGGTACTTGACTAGGTACTTTATTTTATCGACCTCAAATGGACAAAAGGCAAACTTAATTTCGGCTGGATTTGAACCCAAATCGTAAAGAGCAGAAGAAATACCGCCATGTATTTTGTTCCACTCACTAACGGTTCTGCCACTCCATTTTCGTATTGCACTCTCTCTCTCTTTATTGAACTGCTGAGAAAGGACCAACCCCACCACCTTTTAGCTTCATCATTCATAAACGTGCCGACAGAATTTCATGAACATCAGATATCCTTTATTCTTCTCTTCCCGCGATTCTCACGTGGATGACAATATACTTGAAATATAAATAAAAACTATCATTTCACTTAGAAGCGTCCGTCCAGGATAAGACGTTGGACTAAGATGTCGGCAAACGGAATTAAGACTGAATCAGCGATCTGACCAGAAACTATTTTGACACAATCATCTCATTATTTCTAGAATTTGATTGATTTTGTCTTACTGTGTTCTTCCAACGAACTTTTAATGAAATATTCTCTGTATTTAGGCCGCTTCGAACTATATCTTTAATATTTCTACATTTGACTGGCATGACACAAAATAAATAAATAAATGGCGTTTCGATTTATTTTAAATATCCCGAACATTTCTGCTATTTATTTACCAAACTTTGACATCAAACCATCGCAATATAATAAATATTATTCTATGCTGTTATTTTTCTCACCAAGCCAGAGTCATCGCTATATATCGTATCCATCACTATAATAATCCTTCGATCTGCTAGAAGGGGAAGCCATATCTCCGTAAAAATCAAACCCCAAAGGAAAGACACAATATAGTTTTCTAGATGTACCATGCCTGAAATAAAAGACGACGTAATGATCATGGCTGGAATTTTTTAATCATAGATTTATTCAGAAAACTGCCTCCACCGCAATTAAGTGTAATATTGAATCAAAATCTCCGGATTAAGTTTTTTCTGTTTTGATAAAAAATATTTACAGATTATTGCTCCCCCGCCCCCGTTGTTTCTTCAAAAAACTCTTATGGAACAATGGAAGTAATCTGTATTTAATAACGGTTTCAAATTTTGGCACAAGGTCAACAATTCGGGGTGGGTTGAGGGTCAGTCGATTATATTGATGACAGTCTTTGGTTGCTAGTCTGTTTTATCATCGCTAAAAAGGGGGTGGGGGTGGCAGAGCTAACCCAGGCGGGATTGGAACACAGAACGTAAAGAAATACCGCGAGATATTTTTCCGACGCTCTACCTATTCTGCCAACTCGCCGCTTTATTTATATTTGATAACGAAGGCGTTATATAACACTTTTTCCAATTTGTATCCAAGTAATGTGAGAGATGAAACTTTCAGTTTATGGCTGAACTCGTGGTCAGGGTCTCCAGCTCACGATCACAAGATCGTGGGTTCGATTCCTGAGCAGGGTGGTGCCTTTCAAGCAAATGTGTCTTTGTTCTTGATAGACTTTTGATGTTATTATTATTATTGATTATTAATACCAGTATTAAGGAAGGATAGGAAAATATTAGATTTATAAGCCCTAAAACTTACTCCATAGTTGTCCACGGGCATATGGCGTAGTGGTTAAGAGCGCGAGCTACTAACCCCAAGATTCCGAGTTCGATTCCAGGCAGTGACCGGAATAATAATAATAATAATAATAATAACATCGAAAAATAAAGAAATACCACAAGACATTTATTATTAAATCTGTATTTGTTGTTAAACTAATCTTTGGTTCCGTTTTCTGTTACATTACTGTTACATCCATCTGTTAGTAAATCTGTGGACACATCTGTTCTTGTTCCTGTTGTTATATCTTTTGTTATATCTGCTGTTAGACCTGTTATTGTAATTGTTGCTAGATCTGTTGTTGCATCTGTTGTGACATCCATTGTTGATTTTGTTGTCACATTTATTGTGATATCTGTTGTCAACCCTGTTATATCTGGTGTTACGTCTGTGTGACATTTGTTGTTATATCTTTGTTAAATCTGTTGCTAAACCTGTTATGACATCTGTTGTTGAATCTGTGACATCTGTTTCTTTGGCATCAGCTGAGCAAATATCTTCAACTGCAATCTGTAGAAGATAATGGATACTGCAATAAATTATACATTATCAAGAAACGTACGAACATCACACAATTTCATTTCCTTAGTCTTAAATATTCAACCTTTTCAGGGATAATTGTTTGTTATTAATAGTTAAATCACACAGTTTGCAATATAAATTTATAGGGGTTCATACAGATAGGCAAAGGGAGAGCGAGAGAGATCCCTATGAGAGGAGTATTGGGGGGGGGGGAAAGAATAGAATACAACAGCAATCATACCTTTTTCACAGCAACAATTCCATAACAGCGAGGAGATGTGACAGGGTCAAAGAGTTGTAAGAGAGAGACGTCTTTGATGGATTCCTAATGAGAGAATATGAAGGAAGACCTGGGTTTAAACAATGATAAAACCACATACTACAGTGCATCATCATCATCAACATCATTCTATTGCCCTAAGTAGATTGTCCCACAGGAACTTCCAATTGTCCTAATATAGTAGAGTACAGTATAATACACTATTGTAAAACACAACAGAGTACAGGAGAAGATTCACTGGATATTGTTGTCTTAGATACACAACTGTTTTAAGCACACTCACCTGTTCCAGGAGGTAATAAATGCGGTCCAGTGTGATGAGTGCTTCAATACATGGGGCCAAGGCAGACTTTACTTGGTAAAAAGCAGCAAGTTTCTTTTTGTCCTCTTCATATTTTACCAAATAATTCTGAACCATTTCTTCAGAGATCTGAAAATTAAGAAATAAGGGAAGACATAAACATACTCACAAAGACAAACACACACACACACACACACACATGCACACTACAGCTGACCATACCACTGCAGTCTTCTCTCTTACACAAAACAGCTGATTTCTCCAATCAAATAATTCAATAAAGAAATCAATGAAATATTATTGATGTTGATGTCCAAATTGCTGTTAAAAGACAATCAATTGGAGGCTGAAGATAGTTAATTGATCAGATACCAAACAAATGATGGTAAAAGACTTCTTCAATGAAATAAAGTGGAAAAAAATACACACAGAGAGAAAAAGTATAAATAACCTTTTCAGAAGAACCGTCCAATTTCTGGAAAGCCATTTTTACATAATCATAAAATGAAGAACATTTGCTGGCTAATTTTCTTAATTTGATGGAATTCTTCAAAGAATTTTGTTCCTGCATGGATAAGGTATCAATGAAGATCTTCTGGAGGAGTGCTCGTTGGAATAGAGATTCTCCTATTAACTGAAAAAAAAAAAAAAAAAATCCAGGAAACGTAATTGAAGAATTTGACAAACTTAAGGTAATTATGGATTATTAACGAACGTGCATTGACTGGATGTAGCTGGGCAAAAACTCTCCGTAGACATCTTGCTGGAGTCATCTGTTGGAGAAGCGTTCGGAAGGGCATCCAGCTGTAGAAACACTGCCAGATCAGACTGGAGCCCGGTGCAGCCTCCTGGCTCCCCAGACCCCGGTTGAACTGTCCAACCCATGCCAGCATGAAAAACGGACGTTAAACGATGATGATGATGATGATATATGTATATGTATATACAGAGAGGGAGTGAGAGGAAAAGTATGTCTATGAGTGTGTGTGCACACACATGCACACACACATATGCACACATACCTTGCTAGAAGATATGATCCTGTTCACAGACTGGCAGGCCAGATTTTTTGTATTTTGACCCAAATGAAACTTCATCTTCCTCAGAATGGAACTGACAGGGAAACCAGGTATACTTTGAGCAGCACCTTAGAAATAATAATAAAAACAGTTTATGGACTTGTTTTTGAAAGATTCCTGATGTGGAATCACGTGTTGAAACAGATATTGTTTTGTTTCAGGATGGTCATTCTTTCTTTATTTTTTTTTTGCCAAACAAATACATGCCATTGTATATGTTTGTTCTCCACTTTAGAATGAACTAAACTGAACAGGAGGAGACACATGGGATGGAGAACCACTGAAGATGTCACTGGATGTCCAGATAATGGACATAAAATAAGAACAATAATAAGTCTGAAGTGAAAAGCGAATATATATATAGTGCGTGTGTTTATTTGGCAAGAATATAAAAAGTGACCATCTCGAGGACAATAATAAAAATAGTCCTAAATGAGTAATATCAAACAAATACACACACACACAATATATATATATATATATATATATATATGACACTCTGCCAAGATTCTACCAAGGTGAACTTTGCCTTTCATTGTTGTTGTTGTCACCATCGTCATTTACCTTGAGTTAAGTAATCGAGTAGCACCCTGCCCACTTGTGCTTCTTGTAGAAAGAACTATTATTATTATTAAAGTAAAAACAAACATAATGAATAAAATTGCAGGACTAACCGTTGGGATCAAATTCCTCTGTTAAAAGATGATAACAGCAAGAGACATTACAGAGGAGATGAGCTGCAGGATTCTGAGAGAAGAACCGAAGAGCTGTTGGGCAGAGATTGCCACAAGTATGGAGGCCTGCGACAAGCAGTTTCCTGCTGCCACACTGGGAAGTGGCGTTGGCTTCACATTTGTCATGTTCTGCAATCAACTGTAAGATATTGGTGTCAGAGTTTACATATGTGGTAAATGGACAATAAAACCCTCTCGGTTCCTTCTCAGTGGTTGTTGCAACAAATTTCTGAAGATTACCACAGTCACCACTGTTATTATTCTGACTCTGGATTTTCAGAGATTCTTCTTCATTTGGAACTGGTCGGTTGTGATAAGAATTTTGGTTAATGGTAAATTTTTTAATAAGTCCTGACCACTGTTTTTTCAAAATCTTTGCTCTCTTATTCGCTCCTGATGTATTCTGATCAGCAGAATCAATACCAAAGACTTTTAAATTGTAATTGAATGCAAGTTGGGTTCCAAGGTAGCCTTTGCCACTGCCTAAGTCAACAACCTGTGGTATGAGTAAAAGAATAAAATTACATTATCAAAATGAGAGAAAATTCTAAAACAAAAAAATATGATAAACTTAATTTTTGTATTTGTTTTGCAAGAGTCTTGATGTGAACTTGTGTTGTTGAAATAGATTTTGTAGTATCTTGGGAGGGTAATTTTTCCAATAATAAACACATGCACTGAATTTATTTAACTTCTTTTACTATTATTATTCAATTAGAATATCATTTAACTAACTAATCAAGAGTTTGATTAATCTTTCAGTCAATCAATCAATATTTTGACTTTATATATATATGTATGTATATATGGATTTTAACACAGGGAGATGGAATGAACAGGCTTCAATCGAGAGGATGTGTGCCTACATCCTCTGCATTTGAAGCCTGTCCAGCTGCAGAAAAACCTGCTTCGACAAATTCCATCTGACCCATGTAAGCATGGAAAAGTGGACGCTACACGATGATGATGATTGCTGTTGCTGCTGCTGATGTGTAACAGGCTTCTGAACAGTTTCCTTTCTCAAATTCCACTCACATGAAGCAATAATAAAAGACACCTGACTAAGCTGACCTAAAGTGGGTTTGAACTTGGAACCATGTGGCCTACAAGGGGAACCTCTTAACCACCTAGTCAGCCATAGTTCAACTTACTTTACATATTCCAAAGTGTTGACACAGTGAGTGGCACAACTGTGCCATAACAGCCACTTCATGGGATTTCTGTTTCGACATGAAATCCTTAACAAATGGTGTTTTGTCTTCAGTCAGTTGATATTTCAT
Organism: Octopus bimaculoides; assembly: GCF_046866305.1. Lineage (NCBI taxonomy): Eukaryota > Metazoa > Mollusca > Cephalopoda > Octopoda > Octopodidae > Octopus > Octopus bimaculoides. Next base: position 746,432 of record NC_142952.1, on the reverse strand, counting down.
CTTGAGATCTTCAATGGCAGTTAATACAGCAAGCTGAGGGAGAGTATTTTCATGGGCAGATTTGATAAATTCTTCAAGATTATTGTGGTTCCATTTCAAAGTTTTGCATTCCAGGTTGGCAAGTCTTAAATTGTTTCCTTTGATGCCTGAAGGAATAAACAGAACAAAGGAAAGCATTTACGTAACAAGTGAATGGAATTAGTGAAAAACAATGGGAAGGGACTCATAAGACTCTAGGCAGACTCATCAGCAACGGGTGAAATATCGCTAAGTATTCAGTCGAGCGTGCTAACAATTCTGGCAGCTCACCACCTCAAATAATAATAATAATAATGGCTTCAAATTTTGCTACAAGGGCAGCCATTTTGGGGGAGGGGATGTATTGATTACATCGACCTCAATGTTTCACAGGTACTTAATTTATCGACCCTGAAAGGATGAAAGGCAAAGTCAACCTTGGTGGAATTTGAACTCAGAATGTAACAGCAGACAGAATACTGCTAAGCATTTCACCTGACGTGGTAACGATTCTGCCAGCCCAAAACCAAGATCATAGACATTGCCATACCTGGGGATGTATGCGTAAATGACAAAGAGCTCGAAAAGATGGAGAAATACAGACTACTAAAAGACAAAATTGCAAGAATGTGTGTAATGAGGAGAGTAACTGTTATTCCAGGAGTTGTAGGAGAGCACCACCAACCAGGTTTGAGAAAGATGTCAGAGAAATTGGGAATTGACATGAGAGCAGAGCAGGTCCCCGAAACTGCTCTGCTGGGGACAGCTAGGATTTTGAGATTGGTGCTTAGGTGCTTAGTGTCTTAACATTCAGGTACCAAAGCTTATGATTTGCAGAAAGAGATCCTGTGAGGCCTCTGACAACAGGTTGGTATCTGCTCTCACAGAATCAACCAGAGAAAGTAAGACCAAGAAGTCTGAGGAGTAAAATAACAACAACAACAACAATGGCAATAAGAAAAAGAGAGATGGTAGGTGGGATGAGAAAGCAGATGATGATGATGATGATGATGACAATGACCACCATAATTGAGAAAGAGGAAGGAGGAAGATGACGAGGGAAGAGGATGAGTACAAGAAAGAGAAAGAAGAGGAGGAAGGAGATGAAAGTAGACAAGATTTGAGAGTACAAACCAAGTGGGATGTGATCCTCAAGTGTTGTACTCTGAGTGGACTGTGGTGGCCAATGCACAGCACCTGAAGGCAATAGTAGAAGCTGGTCATTAGAGAGATGCAACAGTTGCCCCTGGATGGCAGCTGGTATGTATGTGTTCCACTGGTCTTTGGTAATGAAATCTGATGTGTGGCTGTCAACCAAGGGGAGATATGGAGTTAAGAAATCAACAAGTTGTAGCAAACATTTCTCTACATGAAATTTGTATTCACATCTTTTTGAGTGTTTGTTCAATTTACACGTTTGTGTGTGTGTGTTTGCATTACACATCTCCCTCTGTGTTTCATTTCTTTCTGTATTTGTGTTACACAATTCTGTGAGTTTATTGGTTTTGAAATTTGGAACATCGTTTCTCGTTTCAGTCATATTTCTTTCAAGAGAAAGATAAAAGAAAGAAAAAAAAAAGGAATGAATTAAAAATATGTCAATTGCTGATTTCTAATATAAACACAAGAACAAAATCTATTGTATGAGTGGGCACAGATGTGGCTATGTGGTAAAATGCTTGTTTCCCAACCACAAGGTTTCAGGTTCAGTCCCAGTGTATGGTACTTTGGGTAAGTGTCTTCCACTACAGCACCAGGTCAACCAAAGCCTTGTGAATAAATTTGGTAGACAGAAACTGAAAGAAGCCTACGACAGTATTTGCTGTCAGGGCTCTCTTAGCTTAACGGTACAGAGTGCTTTGCCAGAATTTGAGAGGTACAGGGTTCGATTCCTTGTGGAAGCTTGCTGGCCACTTTTTTCCATCTTATAAGGGTATTTACCCAATTTTCCAAGATGTCTTCACAGTCGTCTTGTGTTTGAGAATTCCTTTATTTTCTGTAGAATATATATATATAAACATACATATACATATGTGTGTATGTGTACAAATGATCGTTCAGGCGAAAAACTAGCAACAAAGGGAATCATCCGATTTTTCCAAATATTATTCTTTCTCTCGAGTGTAACGTTAATTGTACACCCATACATAAACGTCGTTGTTGAGTGAAGGGGACTTGAAAGTCCCTTTGCGTTCTTTCCTGCCAACTGGTGCTGTTGTACCGAGAGCACTCAGCAGAGAAACTTCGGTATTTGTAGAAGGATTTCCCAAGAATATCAGTTTTTTTTTAAACCGGGTCTCCGGTGACAGGGGATGGGATCTAAATTCATAAGACGTTGGACTCTAACATTAAGCCAATGCACTACCCTGGACCGGAATTTTATTTATCGATCGCTAAATCTGACAAGCAAAATTGATCTGAGTGGGCTTTGAATACACTTACTTCAAAGATGTACATGTTCAGCAAGTTACTTTATCTAAGATCGTACGTAGCAATTAAAACCATTTAGAAAATGAGGCGGTCATTTGGAAAAAACACGATTTAATGTTACAATCACTTTCATTTTATTTTTGTCAAAGCAGTTTTACGAATATATCAAGACTCACGTAAATATTTATATCACCATATTCTTCTCTAAACATCTTTTAGTGAAACTGTTTGCTTCGATCAAAATTTCTAGAAATAAAAACACGTGAAAACCGTAAACAAACTTGGAACCGGATATTGGTTGAGCTCTAAACCGCAGTAAATATTTAACTTGAAAATATCGTCTTACATTCACTGCAGCTTACAAATTCTTGATCGGAATTATGGCTTGGTTTTATTTAAAAATTTATTTAATGTAAATTTTGTTTAGAATTTAAGATTTAATATAGATATGATGTTTTATTATCATTTTTTTCACACTAAAACGCAAGTTATTTATTTGCTGGAGCAGGTCTAAGCTTTGAATATTAATCTTGGCTAGATCTCTTCTATATAGCGCGTAGTTCCGAGATCGATCCTTAGCATCTTAGACAAACATCTTCTTGCACGATTTTGGGTTGATCAATGTCTTGTAAGTGAAACTTGGAAGTGGAATCTACTAATATTTCTTCTTTGGTAATAAAGTTGATCGGTCGGTTGGTTTAACAGCACAAGATTGTTCTTGTGTGTTTAGTTGATTCCTCACTTCTGCAAGCATTCGGACCAGCTCTCCAGTTTGAGGATAACCTAAGAGCCAGGCTTTTCCCCCACCCCACTATTCTCCATGTTCTAGGGAAATATCTATTCTTGTCTGACCTAGCCATAAAAATATTTTCTCCAAAATTTATTGTGTAAAACTATGTAAGTTATCATCTTAAAATACGTCACCGTAATACCATTTAACCCTTTGTTGACTTTTACAACTTAATGAAAAAGGGCAGGACAGTTCCCGTGATTATTTATTTCAGGGCTCCCCATTGCTAATGGGAAGGAGTTATGTTAGTTGTAACAAACATATTTATCATTCTACAAAATTTGCTAACGCCCATTAGATGCACTCCAATATGCAGTGCTTAATCATGAGGTTCAGTGAGTTAATCTGGACACATTCTGTATTCTTGACTCATTTATTTAATGTGGCCTACATTATGTATAGAGCTTTAAGTAACAATTTCCCCATATCTTGCCCTCGAAGCCATACGAGTTTGATATCCTGGGACTATTAAAATTCAACCACTTCGCAGCATCACTTCACCCTTTGACAAGGAAGACAGAATCACAAAAAATAAAGTTCGACGGAGTTATCTCCCCATCAATATTTGGCGCACTCTTTTAATGGTTCTTCTTCTTCCGTAATCAACCAATGTCGTCCACAGACAGAACTGTCTACATTTAAAGGCTATATTTATTAACTCCATTAGCTAATAGTTTATTATCTTGATGCAAAGTCTTCTCAAGTCGTAGAAATTACGGAAGGAAATAATATCAACCATGAACAATCCCAGCAAACACTAACTGGAAACCACTTGGTCTCTTTCTCTCTTTTTTGTTATGTATTTATTTCCCCGAAGAAGTCGAAGTTGCGGAGAAGATTTGGTCTGTGATATATTTTTTTAAAAAAGACTATCCTTCTATTAAAGGATATCTTTATGTTGTTTGTTACTGGTGATCTGTCTTTATTATTATTATAACAAATGGATTATTGGTTATAAACATTGAACGAACAGCTGAGCCGAATGTAAGTGTTTATCAATAATGTTTTTTAATGCTTAATAATCTTTTTCTTTTCTTATAATTCTGTTCACATTTTGGATGCCTTTTAAGATAAGCGTCAGCATTTATCTTTGTAAAAGTAATGGATATAGGATTAAAAAACAAGAAAACAAAACAAACATCTTATTCGAATCGAGCGAAGTTCTAAGGCCAGTGGTTCCTTACCTTTTCATTACCAAGGACACTTTTTATTTAAATGAGTTTTCCCAGACCCCTTTTAATATGCTTATCCTTGTGTGTGTGTGCGTATATATATAAAACTTCGAATTCAGTTCACAGACCCCCCACCCCCACCACTGTTCTTGGCTTCAGCTGGTTATTCTCCGTCATACAACGAATTATTGTTGTTATTCAGTCGCAGACATTCCATCTGTGGCCGTCCTGTCTTTGCTTTTTAAAGGTAGCTCGGACTAAATTATCCAATATATCTTTCCCTATTTAAGACAGGAAATGGTGTAATTTCAAAGAGATTTAGCTATTTCTAGCAATCCGGACGATTGCATTTACCTTTTTCATTCCCATAATATATTGGGAATAAGGTTCTGTAAATATTGTACTACATCCTCAGAGCTTAAAAAAGTTTCGGCACACACACGCACACGTCTTATATATATATATATATATATATATATATATATATATATATATATATATATATATGTGTATGTGTATATGGGGTGGGGAAAAATAGTACCCGGGACAAAGTAACTTCTCATTTCTTGTTATTTTCACCCCACCCTACCTTTATATTTGTTTTAATTAAGTCAAATACTTGTTTCCATTTTTTTTTGGACTTAGCTGTCATTGTGTGAAGAAAATAAAAAGACTCCCATGATTTGTTGGTCAAAATGTATTTAAGGGAAACATGAACAACAAACCGTATTTCTTACCCTCAGAAGTAGCAAGGCTGGTATTAGGTAAGCATTCTTTTACTCTGTTTTATTTTTTAAATTCTTGTTTCAATCATGAAGAGTTTAGTCAATCAAATTTACCCCAGCATTTATTTATATTCAAGTCTGGTGTTTATTCTGTTTGTCTCTTTTGCTGAGGAAAAATATAATCATCCCCTGTGAGCGTACATGTATACATTTATGTGCTTTTCCTACAACATTAGAGCATTTTAGCTCTTATTTCTAGCAGATTTCCTGCAGCAAATAGGCTTCTCTGGAGGTCGTTTGATGGATTAAATAAATATTTGTTCTGATACAATAATCATTTTTAGTATACTTGCCTAATAATTTGTCAGCGAAAATGTTGCCCAGTCACAAAAATAGGTGCCATTTGTTGGCGTCTGTGCAGATCAGATTCATTTTAACCGAATGTGCACAGATAGGTGGTGCCAACAGTCAGTGGGAAAACAATTGGTTTTGGATGAATACACATTTATTTATTGAGAGAAGGTTGATTTGCCCAGCAATGTGGGACACAGTGTATATGCCAGGTTTCTGAGTTCTAAGTGCATCCACAACGCCTTGGGTCGATCTGAGACTATAGCAAAGGTACTTTCCTTAGATGCCATTCAGTGGCATTGAATCCAAGACTGCATGGCTGGGAAGCAAATTTCTTAACCCCACAGCCATGCCCATGCCTTATCATTTCTTGTTAGGAAATGTTATTTGAGAAGGGAAGATTAAAGTGGTATTTCTCTCCTCGCTGCAGGGTATTTAACAGACCTGGGTCTTGCACAGACAACAAAGGTTTTCCTTAAGGAATGTAAGGACCTCAGTGAATATAACGAATTAAAGAAGAGAGGCTATGCATATCCTACGGATATAATGGGTTTCAGTCTAGTGAAGATGTTGGACAATTTTGGATTCATGAAAACTCAAGGTAAGTGTTTTTCTGTTTTAGTTTTCTTTTCTACAAAATGGTTAAAGGAAGAGGGCTGCTGTCCCCCACGTTCACAGGCACTGATGAGATGGACATTGCATCAGTAAACTTAAGACCAGTTCAAAGATGTTTGGGAGATGTGTGAACCAGCAAGAAGCTTGTACGTCTACTCATGAATATATTCTGGCTTGGCAGTGGCTATGCACCATTGATCAATAATTTTGATTGATTTTGTAATAAGAGAAGCTTCACTTCTCAGTCTGTTCAGAATTATTGGCCATTTGGTGTCTGGTACTAATAAAAACTACGAGTTTGAAGTACATGTGTCCATAGGTGCAGGTGTAGTCAGTTGGGCCCCAAAGTTGTGGCTCGTACGTGGCCTAATTTTAAGCAACAATAACTTTTACAGCATCCTCTACACTTTCTGGTCTTGAAAACATTTGGCTGAGAAGGAAACTTGTGAATCACACTCCCATACCTCATCATCATCATCATCATCATCATTTAACATGTGCTTTCAGGGAACCAGCAACTTGCAGGGATGCTTCAAGCCCCAGTGTCTGCTTTGGTATGGTTTCCACGGCTGGATGCCCTTCCTAATGCCAACCACATGACAGAGTGTGGATTGGGTGGGTTTTTTTTTATTTCATGCCACAGCACTAGTGAGGTTGCCATGTAATTTGCAAAACAGAAAAAGAATTGGGGAAAAAGGAAAAGGAGGGAAAAGCTCCCACTACTAAGAAGTATTTGAGAGGGAACGATGGGTGTGGGTGGGTGTATGGCTGGGTGAAGTATGGCTGAAAGACAAGCACAGGTGTCTTGCTACAGAGGGGATAAATGGTTGAAGAAGATAACTGGGAGGTAGTGATGGGTGTCAGAACAAACTCTCAAAGAATAAGAAAGGGAGCACGTGTCTCAGACATAATGTCATAAATTCTGATATTGAACTTGTTTAGAATTCTCCAGTAAAAGATTATTAAATTTCTTTGACGATATATTTTTTTTTAATACTTCTTTTTTTGTATTCTTTGTTTTAGCTTTTGAACGTTATAATTCCTGTTCATCCATTGATTCCCTATGGAGAGATATCGAAGCCCTTTTAGAAAAGCTGAAATATCGAACATTTCAAAACCATTCCAGCAAGACTGTTGCAACAATCTCCAAAATTAGAACTCAACAAAAGATTCAGAAAGGAGACACATTTACAATTCTTCCTGAAAAAATTGGTGATGAATTGTTATCCACAACTCATTCTTCAAGAAATGATTTGGTTAAAAAGTTGAAGCAAAATAGCGTCACTCTCAAGAAGGTAACTTCTGTAAAAAAAAACCAAAAAACTCCTCTATTTCAGATAATTCTGTTGTGCTTTTCATAACGTTGAAGATAGTCTCTTTCAGTGGAGCAATTTTCAGATTTGTATAATTATACATTGACACAACAGAAACCTGTCAATGCCACTGTGCTACAATGGCCATGCAGTGTTTACACTATACTGTTTGTGATTATACTACACTGTTGTTACACCATGCTGTCTGTTGTCACTCAAACCTGTCCGTTGTCGCACCACCCTCTTCCGTTACACTGCTTCTATTATATTTCACTATCTGTTACACTTATACAAAGTCTGTGTCTACACTGCACTGATCTTAACAACAAAGCTGTACCAGTTCTTGGATATAATTATGATGGAAGAATTTAATTCATATATGAACAATTTTAAAGCCAGACGCCATGTCTCATAGAAGTGGAGATGGTCTCAAATTGGTTGGCAGCAAAAAATGGTTATTCACCATTGTGTGTTTCTTTATTTTCTTTTGTGTATTTAATTCCAATTGAAATATTTCTAATCAATTTTCCTTTCCAGCCAAACAACTACCAATATCTTTTAACGAAGAAAAATCAACAAGAGGAATCACTGGAAAATTTAGACTGTGATATAATTTCTTTGAATTCACCCCACCAACCACCACCACCACCACCGGATGAAGAAGAAATAACCGAGGAAGGAGAGGCAGAGGAAAGAAATGATGAAGATGTGTTACTTGAAAAAGGGAAGGTTCCAGAATCTGGTAATGACAATAACCAGGCAACCAGCAGCAAGAAATCAGGATCTTCAACTGGTAATTTCTGTCTTAAAGATTTAACTATACCATCATCATCCCCTCCTTTTCCATGCTGGCATGGGTTGGACAGTTCCACATGAACTGATGGACAAGAGGACTGTGCAGAGCTCCAATGTCTGCTTTCACATGGTTTTTGACCGGACAGGCTTCCAGCTGGAGAAAATCTGCCTCAATAAAGTCCATCTGACCCATACAAACATTAAAGCAATAATGAAAACACATTGAACAGTATATTTTATATATTTTTATATCTTGCTCCTTTGTTATGTTTTGATTATTATTTTTTTCTTTATATATTTTTATATCTTTTTCTTTTCTATTTTTTTTTTTTTGGTTAAAGGTTCAGATATTCTACAGAATGCCATAACAATCTCTGGTATGTTAGCTTCTGATCCAACACCAGAGAATGTGAAGGAACTGTCTAATGATAAACAACAGAATGCTCCTAAGAAACCAGCCTCTGTGGAACTTGTTGCCGATAAAAGAACTTTAAAAGATGGCTCCTTTGCTAATTCTTCACCACTGTCATCTTCTTCACCACCACCATCATCACCTTTATCACCACCACCACCATCGCAACCATCATCACCACCACCTTCATGTTCACTTTCTACTCTACCATTGTCATTGTCACCATTATCATCATCATCATCAACTCCAACAACAGCAGCAGCTTTAACAACATCTACAACAGGCCCATTGACAGAACTGACCACAACTACTACCACCACCACCTCTGCAACCATATGCCTCTCTGAAAAACCTGCAAGGGATCCATCATTATTATCAAATACTCAATCACCTGACGAGACCAAACAGTCATCTGCAGAATGTGTATCTGTGTTAGAAACGGGCCCTAGTGTTGATGTGGCCCCTTCACCTTCAACTCCTGTCTCTCCTTCCACCACTGCCACCTCCACCACCACCACCACCACTGCTGATACAACCACTACTACTTCTGCTGCCTCCACCACCACCACCACCACATCATCATCATCATCATCAAATCTTCCTGTGAACAGTCTCTCTTTATTTACCCCCTCTTTCACCACCTCACCCAGTCTGATCACCTCAGTGACCCAACCCAACTTTTACAGTATGGCCGGTTTGGCATTCACCCCAACAAAGACCTCGCCTAATATTTATCGAACTCCAGTGAAGTCTTCCTCTCAGAAAGCTCCCCAACATTTGTACGAAACATTAAATACTCCCGTCCGAGACAGAGATGCCCCCTTCTTTGACTCGCTGACTCCTTCGAAACAACTGGAAACGGATTATGCAAAATCAAAACGGAAACGGTATGTATAATAATCCAATACGATGCAGGTTTTGGACCTCAGAAGTTCACTTGTTTGCGACATGTTTTAAACCACCATCATCATCATCATCATTATTGCTATTATTTTCAATTTCTTGTAGATGTCCACCGGAGAAAAGACCTCTGGATATTTTCACTGCTGGACCTTCCCAGTTACGAGCGGATTCCAGTAACAGTCAAGACGGTTCTTATAACAAAGATTCTATTCCGGTAAGTGAAAATTCTGCTTGTTTTCTGTTGTTTCCATTGTTAACACTATGTGCTAGAAGAGAGTATTATGCTGGGTGTTTCAGCTAAATTTTTTGTCAACTCTGAAAGGCAAAGTCAACTTTGGCAGAATTTTGACTCAGAAAGTAAAGGTGGACTAAATACCACCAAGCATTTTGTTTGTTATGCTAACGATTCCACCAGCTCATTGTCTTTATGCCATTTGTCATTATTAACACATCTTTTTTTGTTTTGTTTCACAGACATTTGTTGAAAAAGTTATTTCTGAGACCAGCCTAGCTAAAGCGCTGGCTGCCAACATCAACAAGAAACTTTATGGTGATTCAAAGTTGGATTTAGCATCAAAGAATGGTGAACAGAAACAAGTGGAAGAAAAACAGCCTGCAGACTGTGATAAACTAATGGCTGATATATTATTGACTGTGAGTATAACAAAGTTCTGTAAAAGACAAAAAGTGGACTAACTTTTGGCTCTTGATGAAATTATTTACAAGTTTTGAGGGTTTATTATTGCATGGTGCCAAAATTGGGAGCTGACAAAGGTGTCCTCTTTTTTTTTGTTGTCTCTTCCTTTTTCCCCACCAGATTTGTAGATCCTACAAGAAAAAACAACTCATGGATGCTGCATTTCCATGTCTAACTAAGCCATAAGAAAAGACAAAAAAAATATTGTAGTTTACCAATGCATTGGTTTGTATTTGTACTTTGCTGAAAATTACAACTTACAAGCAGTGATGTTGTGTCTCCTGGCAACAAATTGTCCATTGGGTTTGTGTCTTTAAAGATATGTGAAGTAAAAGATCCCCTACTTGCAAAACAAGTAATGCTTCAGGGCATCTGGCTGTTAAACAATAATTTATTCAGTTCTATATTCAAAAGATGCGGAATTATGTACATTATTTACATTTGATGGATATTTGTCCTCATCTTGTTTGTTGTTAACACAACGCTTCGGCTGATAAACCCTCCAGCCTTCATCAGGTGTCTTGGGGAAATTTCGAACCTGGGTTCTCATTCCTAAGGTATTTTTCGATGTTATTGTTATTATAATTGGTTAAGAGCGTGGGCTACTAACCCCAACATTAGAGTTCGATTCCAGGCAGTGACCTGAATAATAATAACAATAATAATAGTAATAATAATAACAACAGCAACATTGAAAAATACCTTAGGAATGAGAGCCCAGGTTACCATATTTCTGTTGAAATACATTGCCTTTGTTTTAATTCTGGCTTGGAATATTAAATGATGGTGATGATGATGATATCTGTGAAAGTGCTAAAATGTTTTGTTTTTAATGAGATCTCTCTCTCTCTATCTCTCTCTCTCTCTCTCTCTCTCTCTCTCTCTCTCTTTCTCGTCTAGGACTTCCATATGACCAAAGATGACATTGAAGAAGTTATCAACCAGACAAGCAATGATGGGATTCCAGTTCTTGATGATCTTCTCAAACTGTTTACATCTGGTATAATATTGGACTGAATTTTTATTGCTCTTTATTAATTTCGTTAAGTATTTCTATTGAATTTCTTTAAATATTTCTTATTAAAAAAATGACACAAACAAACAAAGGAATTATTGTTTTTAAATCAAGAAATTTTTTTATTAATTACACATTTTAATTTTATTTTAAAAACCTACATAGTGGGAGTTAACTTGTCAATGATACCATGAGAGAGGTTAGTTATATAAGGCAGTGGGTTTGCAGAATGGTTAGCAGCATTTCATGTCTTTATGTTCTGAGTTCAAATTCCACCAAGGTCAACTTTGTCTTTCATCGCTGCTTCTAAGTTATGTCTTATACATGCAGCTTCCTTTTTTTCCCCCCTTCTAGCGATTCCATCAATTCCTAGGGATATCTGAAGAAGGGATTTTATTCCGAAATATCATATCAGACTTTGGATGATTAAATTACAACAGTTATTACAACAGTCCATTGTTTGTATTAAAGTGCATTGTTGTGTCATTCAAAACATTTTATTCTTTACAAACAATACACAATGCTTCAAGCAAACTACAATACTCTCTTATTTGATGGTTTTTTAAAAATATTTTCCCAGTTTCTGATGAAGGCATCTCTGATGATAATTCTTATCAAGGTATTGAACTTGAAGAAACCAATTCTTATTCCAGTCATCTTCACAAAGACACTGGACAACGGTCAAAAATGTCTTCTCTTGAGAATGCCAATGCCATCCATACCAGTTCTTCCAATGATGAAAATAATGAAAACCGTAAGAAATTTCTTTCCTTTTTTCTTTTCTTTTCTTGATTGTGTTTTTGTTCAAATTATTTTTATGTGTTAAGGACATAATTTTCATCCCTTTCTCTGAATCTTGCTGACCCAAGCAGCCATTGTAGATGACTCTCTGCCAGTTTTGACAATTTGTATTTCAATAGTTTTTAATCCTGTTGGGTGTCCAGACATCCTCCTCACAAAAGTAGGAAAGTATTCAAGTTGGGAATCGGTTTAGTCACTGACCACTTGACCATGGTACCAGTAGCAGGTCCTCATCAGCCTATGATGAGATCCCTGGGACAATATTTTGGCTCCGTCTTCTCTACCGTCTGTATTTTCTCGTGTGGGTGTGTCTTCACCAACAACTTCTCTCACTACTGTATTTTGATTATTTAATATATAATACAAAATAAGGCGGAGAGAGCTGGCAGAATCGTTAGCATGCCAGGTGAAATGCTTAATGGTATTTTGTCTTTCTTTATGTTCTGAGTTCAAATTCCGCCAATGTTGACTTTGCCTTTCATCCTTTCGAGGGTCGGTAAATTAAGTACCAGTTGCATACTGGGGTCGATCTAATCGGCTGGCTCCTCCCCCAAAATTTCAGGCCTTGTGCCTAGAGTAGAAAAGAATATATAATCCAAAATGCTTCACATAAAAAAAAAAAAAACTTTTTTCTTTTTCTGTTTTGAAGGAATAAATCGGAAGGCACCAAGCACATTCTTACAAATTGTTGATAAACTTTGTCCAGATGAGTCCAGTTCACATTCTCAAGACAATTCTTTAGACCAGAATTCTATTGAGGAAAAACAAGATGATGAAGTGCCGTCAACTTGTGATATTTCTAGCCTAACAGAGAATCAACCTGATGTCCAAAATGTGGAAAGTTCCAGCAAAATCAGTGAAACTGAGTCTGAACATTTACCTGCCATTCAAAATAAAAGCAAAGATTCTAAGACTTGCAAAAATTTCACTTCAATCGAAGGAAGAGAAGGCAATTCAATTCAATCTCCAGTTTTACATAACCAAGTTTCATCACCACAAATGTCTGCTGCAGTGGGTGTGTCTTCTACTGCAGTGGGTGTGTCTTCTACTGCAGTGGGCGTGTCTTCTACTGCAGTGGACATGTCTTCTACTGCAGTAGGTGTGCCTTCTATTGCAGCAGGTGTGTCTTCTACTGCAATGGGCATGTCTTCTACTGCAGCAGGCGTGTCTTCTGCAGTGGGCGTGCCTTCTACTGCAACGGGTGTGTCTTCTACTGCAGTGGGTGTGTCTTCTACCACTACTTCTCTCTCTGCTAATACAGTAATACAACCTACTGATGATGTAAGAGACTTCTGTGAGCAACTCTTAACAACCAACACCTCAGCAGCATCTCCTTCGTCCTCTTCTGTACAACAGAGTTCCAATTCTTCAACACAACTGAAATGTCCAGTGAAAACAATCGCAGTTGCACGTCTTACATATACATCAGCTTCAACTAGCGCTGCAGAAGGAACTACTTGTGTTGCTTCTAAAAGCAATTCTTTGAAAGCATCTGTTGCTCTCCATTCTGTGCCAGTGGCACCGATCGCAAATAGTAATTTACAAGTTCTGTCTCACACAAAAGACACATTAGGAAACAATGTCCCTTTCCCATTGTCCCTTCCATTTCAACCAGTCCAGTGTTTGACCTCTACACTAGTCCCTTCAACTAATCCCGCTTTCGTTTTGTTAACTCCTTCTAAAATACAACCACCTTCTGCTGACAGTAATTGTGAACAACCAGTTCAAAAAGGTGCCAGTGAAATTACCAACACCCTACCTGTAGCTCCACCCCCTAATTCCTTTCCATCAAACGTTCATGTTGTGAGACTGCAGCCTAACAATACCCTACAACCTTCATCACTAAATGCTTTCTCCTTAAAGAATGTGCCTTCTGCAGTGAAATTGATTGATCAGTTACCCAGTGGAGCCCCTAATTACTCGAATGTGAATGTTGCTGTCACAACAGCTGTTGTACCATCTCAAGTAACATCTGCAATTTTCAACCCTGTCCTATCCCAACCTTGTATTACCAATATGATATCGTCTCGACCGATTACATCATTTATTCCTGTTAGGAATTGCATTCTGCAATCCAACCAAACGGGAATTCGCAGAGTTTCAAAAACAGACAGCATTAAAAAGAGGAAAAGTCGACAACCAACAGACACATCTTCAGCAACGCAAACGAAATTTCAACCAATTGCTATGATGAAGCCACCTGCAAGTGTAATTCCATCAAAAGTCATTACGTTGAGTTTACCAGTCGTTTCTGAAGAAACCATTGGTAAGTTCCATATTTCTCTCAAGTTTTGAAATAGATTCTTCCTGAATCATACAGACTCAAAAGAGCAACTTAAAAGAACATAATGCCTTGCCCAGTCCAGGAATTGAAACCATAATCTTATGTTCATGGTTCCAACACTCTAACCACCAAGCCATGTACCTCCACAAAACTTTGAAATGCTGTAAAAGAATTTTCTTTCTGATGTTTGAATGTTTTCAGTGTCAAGTCAGCGTTCATGATTTTCCAAGCTTGCTTCCCAACCGAATGGTTTTGGGTTCAGTCCCATTGCATGACACCTTCGGCATGTGTCTTCTACTATGGCCCTAGGCTGATCAATGCCACTATCTACCTGGAAACTATGTGGAAGCTTGTCATATATGTGTGTGTGAGTGTTTGTGTCTGCTCCTCTTGGTTGTTATTCTTTTCCAATCTTCTGTGACTCCATGTCTGGCCATGAGGAAATATTACCTCGCTTGGAAACAGTGAGGGTTGGCAACAGGAAGGGCACCCAGCTGTACAAGATCTTCCTTAATAAACTCCATCCAACCCATGCCAGCATGACAAAGTAGATGTTAAAGCAATGGTGATGGAGAAAACATTGCCTTCCATCATAATTTTGTAGAAGAATTTCTTGTTAAGTCTGTTCCAAATGGTAATCTATGACAGGCGTGGCTGTGTGGTAAGAATCTAGCTTCCCAACTACACAGTCTCAAGTTCAGTCCCTATATGTGTGTGTGTGTGTGTCTTTGTACCTGTGTTTGTTCCCCACTACTAACTAGTGTTGGTGTGTTTATGTCGCCATGACTTAGTGGATTAGCAAAAGAGACTGATTGAATAAGTTCCAGGCTTAAAAGAAATTGAATTAAAAATTGGGGTTGATTCATTCAACTAAAAATTCTGCAAAGTGGTGCCATGGTGCCTCAGCATGGCCGCAGTCTTATGATTGAAACAAGTAAAAAGGATAAAAGATGATATGCAAATTAGTGGCCCCAGTTCTCTGGATCTATTAGATTTGTGCTGCTCGTTTCTCTGGGATTGGTCATAAACACCTGATGAGACCCAATCACAGGTAAATTTCCCCCGTTTGTTTGCCTTCTCTGTCGGTTAACATTTATAGAATAACATTTTTTCTTTTCTTTGGTTTACAGTTTCCCATCAAAAGGAAGACAAGAATATTGTTCTGGCTAGAGCTTCTGATGATACTTTAACAATTGAAATGAAACCAAATACAGACAACATTATCTTGAAGATGAAAAACCAACAGACAAATAAAATATCAAGTTACTCGATGGATGCCAAAAGTGTTCGTGAGCAACTTAGTAATTTTATTGGGACACCAATTCTAACAGATTACATTCTGAATTGTATGTCTAAAATAGAATCTGCTTCCATTCACAACTGTGACAAGGAACCGTTGCCAAAAAGACTGAAACCGTTAACTTTGGCTTCAGCTTCTGACTCGGATCCAAAATTTTCAGAATTAAGAAATTGTGGCATTTCTTCCACAATGGGTGATAGTGTTGATTCTGTTCATCTGGATGATGGAGGCAAAATTGTTTCAAAAGCTGGTCTTGATGCTACAGTTTGTAATAATAATGTCAGAAGTAATGAGAGAGAATCTACGTCTGTTGATGGTAACAAAAGTACTTTTATAACGATGGACCGAGTAGGCAACTGTAAAATGGCTTCACATATTTATCCGAGTCAGGGGTTGATTAACAGTGCCAAAACCCAATATCTTTCAAGGACAATTTTAACAGGGTCAAGAATAGGACAGTACACCAATACTTCTTGTCACATGTCTGGACTTGTAGGACGACCTTTAAGAAAGATAGTTAGTGGGTTCCGGCCTAAGTCTGTTATGGGAGGTGGCGTATCCACATCAGAACCTACTGACAAAATGGTCAGCCAAAAGGACAATGCTGCAAATGTTGATGTTAACCCCGAGATAGGGGATCATCTTATCGAAGAAGATGAACAGGTGGCTATAGACATTCTATCGACTCTACGCTACAATTGTAGCAAGTCTTATGAAAGTTCATTGACGCCATCTTCACTGTCAGCAGATTCTGCTGATATTAACATCACACAACAACACCACCACCACCACCAGACATCAAACATTAGAACCAAAACAACTACCACCGCATCTTCTAAATGTGCCAGTCCACCATTAAATCTAAGCGACACTGTAGGTTACGTGCATCCGCCAGTGCGTTTTACTAGTCCACTGCAGCCATTTGCTCTTTTGCCCACATCACCACTGACCACTCCTAACAAACAGACTTTTGCTACCACCACCACCACTACTACTACTACCAGTATCACCACTGCCACCACCACAATCACCACCCCCACAACCTCATCCTCAACAGATAAACACAACTTCAGTCATAGAGAGGTGCAAAGGCAAAGTGTGAAGAAAAGTGTCAGAAAGAAAAATAATAATAAAAACAATGAAAATGTAAAGAAAAAGAAAGGAATAAAAAGGAAACTTTATGTTGATGATGATGATAATGATAATGATGATGATAAGGAGAGGAAAAAGGGGAACAGGAAGGAGTGTGTAGAATCCGAGATTTCATTAAGTAAGGTAAGAAAGAGTTTTATTATTTTATTGGTTTCAGTCAGAAGGCTGAGGTCATACTGGGGCACTACCTTCATGGGGTTAGTGGGGGTTGGGGTGGTGATTGAATGCAACAACATTTTTTTTTAAAGTTTCCATCCACTGACAAGGCTCTGGTCGTCCTGAGGGTGAAATGAAAAGACATTTGCCTAAGGTTCCATGCAGTGAGACAGAGCCTGGGACCATGAGCTTGAGAAGCAAGCATTTCACACATGGGTTGGACGACTTGACTGAGGACTGGTGAGCCAGATGGCTGCACCAGTCCTCAGTCAAACAGTCCAACCCATGCCAGCATGAAAAGCGGACGTTAAACGATGATGATGGGTGGTAGATGCAGACATGCCGTTTGAAATGATTGCTTCTCAAGCTCATGGTCCCAGGTTCTGTCTCACTGCATGGAACCTTAGGCAAATGTCTTTTCATTTCACCCTCAGGATGACCAGAGTCTTGTCAGTGGATTTAGTGGATGGAAATTAAAAAAAAAAACCCTGTCATAGGCACAGGAGTGGCTGTGTGGTAAGAAGCTTGCTTCCCAACCGCATGCTTCCAGGTTCAGTCCCAGTGTGGCACCTTGGGCGACGGTCTTCTACTATAGCCTCTGTGTCTGTGTTTGTCCCCCACTGTCACTTGACAACTGATGTTTGTGTGTTTATGTCCCCATAACTTAGCAGTTCAGCCAAAGAGATTGATAGAATAAGTCTTAGGGTCGATTAGTTTGACTAAAGGTGGTGATGACTGAAAGAGAAAAAGACGAACACACACACACACACACACACACAGAGTGCGAAAATAACTGCATGTAAATATTGTGTTGAAAAAAAACCTTTGGATAGTAAAAGTCGATGGCAGCCTTCAACTTTTTCCATCCAATAATCACATGGTGATGATAGCTCTGTATGTGTGTCCTTCGAGATTTGCCAAAAAGGAATTAATTCATATTCTCTTGAAAGTTTATAAAATTCCTATGATGTCAACAATGTGTGTGTGTGTGTGTGTGTGTGTGTGTGTAGGCACACAGACACAGGCGTCGTGGAGTAAATCTTCAGTTTAACCATTTAGCATTTTGTTATATATATATATATATATATATAAGACTTAATTATTCACAATGTTTTCAATTCAGCCTGGATCATCTCTCATAGTATTGAGATTTTGATGACGTCATTGTTTGATTTTAAGAATGACATTGTAGGGTAGGTGTGAGAAGCTGGACATGACCAGTTGAAATGTGAAAGAGTTGATGTTAAATTGTTTTTATATATAACTTGACATAAAAGCAAACGTGTGTGCATATATATATATATATATATATATATATATATACATACACACACACATATATATGTATATATACGTACATATATATGTTTATATATCTATATATTGAATGAGTGTGAGCAAAGTAAGAATAGACAAGACAGAGTGGGGCTCAGATGGTTGTGAATTTCATCTGGAATAGTTGCTGGTTGCATACCTATGGCATCATATATATATATATATATATATATATACCAAACATAAATTCTCTCACCTCTCCCACTATCTGGCATATACAGGTGCTTACACTTATCAAGTATTCCCTCTAAACTTACAGTATATATATATATATATGTATACGCACACGCACACACACACACACACACACACACACACACACACACACACACACACACACACACACACACACACACACACACACACACACACACACACACACACACACACACACACACACACACAAGTATGTATATAATTAATGCCAATTTCCCAAATTTATTTTCAGTTGAACAAATCAGAGATCGACCATTTCCTTGACCATCTCCATGCTGATTCTTTGGACAGTGTCCCACCGAAATCCATTTCTTCTGCAACTGCCTCTGACGATGATAATAATGATGCTTTGAAATAAAAAATATTTTCGTTATCAAAGTTTTGGCTTCAATGAAATGGTGTATTTTATTGAGAATCTTTTATTTAAATGTTCTCTGTTGTTGTTGTTGTTATTGTTGTTCCCCAGGTTAACCCATGAACTAAATGGCTTTCCAGCCTTGGCCATCCTGTCTGTCTTTTTTTTGTTTTTCTTTATGCTTTTTTCTTCCTTATTTTCTGTCCTTTCTTTCTTCTTTTTATTTTAGCTGCAATTTTGCGGTACATTTGGTTCTTATTTTTAGCTGGTCAAATGACCATTTAGGAACTTGTCTCCCGTGAATGACCTGTTGCTGTTGTTTAGCCTTTGGCCAGTTCTGACCAAAATCCCTCAAGCCTTAATCATCCTCTCCATGCCTCCCATGCCAACCCCCGACATGTTGCCCCCCCCCTTCAAACACAGACTGTGTCCTTACTATCTTTCTTTAATTTCTCACTGAAGAACTCCAAAACTTATTTTCTATGTAATACAAGTCTGACCGACACAGAGCACCTTCAGCCTTTTTGTTCAAGGAGTATTGGTCATTTTTTCCTAAAAGGTCATTGTTGGTGCCAAAGAAACAAAAAATCTAAATTATTATAATTGATTCGAATTTAGACATAAAGCCAAGAATTTTTTATTAAGAGATTTAGCTGCTACAATCGATCTCAATACTTGACTGCTACTTTATTTTATCGACCGTGAAAAGATAAAAATCAAAGTTGACCTCAGTGAAATACGAACTTAGAACGTAAATAGTCGGAAGAAATACTACAACACATTTTAACCGTATCTCAAACTAGTCTTTAAGCTAGAAAAATGTCTGCAGAAATGCAAACTATAAAAGAATTATAGTTTAGAAACAAAGGGAGACTACTCCATGAATTTCATTCTATGCTGTTTACAATAATTAACTCCCTTGCATAATAAATGTCTATTGCGCCTTGGTTCTTTTTTTTTTTTCTACTCTTCCCGCTGAAATAGTTCGCCTTGTGCCAAGATTTGGAATAATTCTTTCCATTGCACACCTGTCCGTTCTTGGACGGTTCTAGTTGTGTTGTATTTTTTCCCCTCCTATGATTAGCGACTGCCACATTCTTCGCTCGATCATTCTACTCTTGTGGAGGAAGGAGATGCGGTCAGTGGCCTCTCAACTAATCTCTTGACGACGAAATGTGACCGATATAAAGTTATGCTTCGGTCATTCAGTTGCGGCCAGGCTGCAGCACCACGGTGTGTGTAAATATCAAGCAACGAGAATAAGTGCTCAACACTGCATGTGTCAATAAAGTTTCTTTATTTTGTGTATTTAAGGCCCCCAATAGATGCGCTCCCGCGAAAGGCGCGTGGGGAGAGGACTCGGAACATTGACATCGTCACATATCGTCATTCCATGGCCTCTGAACTATAGTGTTTGGCCCGGTGACAAAATTTAAAAAAAAATAGTTTAATAGGTGTAAAAGAACTTCGTTATTTCGTTCGTTCGTTCTTTATTTCTTTCGTTCGTTCGTTCGTTAATTCATTCGCTACTTCGTTATTGTGTTCGTTCTTTCGTTCGTTCGTTCCTTCTTTCTTTCGTTTGTAATTTCGTTCGTTCGTCATTTCGTTCGTTCGTTCATTCGTTATTTCTTGTGTTCGTTATTTCGTTCGTTCGCTCGTTCGTTCTTTCAATCTTACGTTCGTTCGATCGCTCGTTCGTTATTGTATTCGTTCGTTCGTTCGTTCGTTCGTTAGCTATTTCGGTCGTTATTTCATTCGCTCTTTCTTTCGTTTGTTCGTTCGTTCGTTAATTGGTTGGTTGGTTCGTTATTTCGTTCGTCATTTCATTCGTTCGTTCGTTCCTTAATTCGTTCATTCGTTCGTCCGTCATTTAACGAACGAACGTACGAAATAAGGAACGAACAAACGAAATATTGAAATAACGAACGAACAAACGAACGAAAGAAGGAACGAAAGATCGACAGAACGAACGATATAACGAAGGAGCGAAAGAAATTACGAACGAATGAACTAACGAAACTACGAGCGAAATAACGACAGAACGAACGAACGAAATAACGAACATTCGTTCGTTATTTCGTTCGATCCTTATTTCTATCGTTCGTTATTTCGTTCGCTCTTTCTTTCGTTTGTAATTTCGTTCGTTCGTTCGTCCGTCATTTAACGGACGAACTAACGTACGAAATAAAGAACGAACATAGGAAATAAGGAACGAACGAAAGAACGATCGACTGAAAGAACGAACGAACGGAGAAAAGAACGATACAACGAAGAAGCGAAAGAAATAACGAATGAACTAACGAATGTACGAGCGAAATAACGACAGAACGAACGAAAGAAATAACGAACGAACGTTCGTTCGTTCCTTCTTTCGTTAGTTATTTCGTTCGCTCTTTCTTACGTTTGTTATTTCGTTCGTTATTTCATTCGTTAGTTCGTTCGATATTTCGTTCGTTCGTCATTTCATTAGTTCGTTCGTTCATCCGTCATTTAACGTACGAAATAACGAACGAACGAAGTAAAGAACGAATAAACGAACGAACGATATAACGAAGAAGCGAAAGAAATAACGAACGAATGAACTAACGAACGTACGAGCGAAATAACGAACGAAATAAGGAGCGAAATAACGACAGAACGAACGAAATAGCGAACGAACGAACGTTCGTTCGTTATATCGCTCGTTACTTCATTCGTTGTTTCGTACGTTCGATCGTTTGTACGTTAGTTCGTTTGTTAAATGACGGATGAACGAACGATCGAACAAACTAACGAACGAACGAAATTACAAACGAAAGAAAGAAAGAGCGAACGAAATAAAGAACCAAATAACTAACGAACGAACGAAAGAGAGAAGGATCGAAAGAAATAACGAAAGAACGAACGAACGAACGTTCGTTATTTCGTTCGTTCGTTCTTTATTTCTTTCGTTCGATCGTACGTTATTTCGTTCGTCCGTTCGTTATTTCATTCGTTCGTACGTTAGTTCGTTCGTTCCTTCGTTAGTTTGTTCATTATTTCCTTCGCTCGTTACTTCGTTCGTTCGTTCATTATTTCGTTCGTTCGTTATTTCATTCGGTCGTTCGTTTCGTCGTTCTATCGTTATTTCGTTCGTTCGTTATTTCCTTCGTTCGTTAGTTCGTTCCTTCGTTCGTTCGTTATTTCTTTCGATCGATTGATCGTTCGTTCGTTCATTCGTTCGTTATTGCATTCGTTTTTTCGTTCGTGGTTTCCTTCGTTCATTCTTTGGTTTGTTCGTTCGTTAGTTATTTCGTTAGTTCGTTGGTTATTTCGTTAGTTCGTTCGATATTTCGTTCATTCGTTCGTTCGTTCGTTCGTTCATTCGTTCGTCCGTCATTTAACGACAGAACTAACGTACAAAAGAACGAACGAACGAAGTAGAGAACGAATGAACGAACGTACGAAATAAGGAACGAACAAATGAAATAACGAACGAATGAAATAACGAACGAAATAATGAACGAAAGAACGAGCGAAATAACGATCGATATAACGAAAGAAATAATGAACGAACGTCCGTTCGTTTGTTCGTTATTTCGTTCGATCCTTCTTTCTTTCGTTCGTTCGTTAGTTATTTCGTTCGCTCTTTCTCTCTTTCGTTTGTAATTTCGTTCGTTCGTTTGTTCGTTCTTTCGTTATTTCATTCGTTAGTTATTTCGTTCGTTCGTTATTTCATTAGTTCGTTCATTCGTTTGTCCGTCATTTGACGAACGAACGTACGAAATAACGAACGAACGAAGTAAAGAACGAACGTACGAAATAAGTAACGAACAAACGAATGAACGAACGAACAACCAAACGAACGAACGATCGATCGAAATAACGAAAGAACGATATAACGAAGAAGCGAAAGAAATAACGAACTAAATAACAAACGAACGAACAAACTAACGAACGAACGTACGAAATAATGAACGTACGTAGGAAATAAGGAACGAACAAACGAAATAACGAACGAACTAACGAAATTACAAACGAAAGAAAGAAAGAGCGAACGAACTAACGAAATAACGAATGAACGAACGAAAGAAAGAAGGATCGAAAGAAATAACGAAGCAACGTTCGTTACTTCTTTCGTTATTTCGTTATTTCGGTCGTTCGTTTGTTATTTAGTTCGTTATTTCGTTCGTTCTGTCGTTATTTCGCTCGTTCTTTCGTTATTTCGCTCGTACGTTCGTTAGTTCATTCCTTCGTTCGTTCGTTATTTCTTTCGCTTCTTCGTTATATCGTTCGTTCGTTATTTCGATCGATCGTTCGTTCGTTTGGTTGTTCGTTCGTTATTTTGTTCGTTCATTCGTTTGTTCGTTACTTATTTCGTACGGACAAACGAATGAACGAATGAACGAACTAATGAAATAACGAACGAACGAACGAAATAAACGAACAAAATTACAAACGAAAGAGAGAAAGAGCGAACGAAAGAAAGAAGGATCGAACGAAATAACGAACAATCGAACGAACGTTCGTTCTTTAGTTATTACTTTATATCGTTCGTTCGTTCATTCGTTATTTCGTTCGTTCCTTCGAACGAATGAACGAACGGACGAACGAACAAAATAACGTACGATCGAACGAAAAAAATAAAGAACGAACGAACGAATTAACGAACAAACGAACGGACGTTCGTTCGTTATTTCTTTCGTTATATCGTTCGTGATTTCGCTCGTTCTTTCGTTCGTTTGTTTGTTCCTTATTTCGTTCTTTCGTTCGTTCATTCGTTCTTTACTTCGTTCGTTCGTTATTTCATACGTTCGTTCGTTTGTACGTTAGTTCGTTCGTTAAATGCGGGATGAACGAATGAAAGAACGAACGAATTACCGAACGAATGAAATAACGAACGAACGAACGAAATAACTAACGAACGAACGAACGAAATATCGAACTAACTAACGAAAGAACGAACGAACGAAATAACAAACGAAAGAACGATCGAAAGAAAGAAGGATCAAGCGAAATAACGAACAAACGAATGTTCGTTCGTTATTTCGTTATGTCGTTCGTTCGTTATTTCGTTCTTTCGTTCGTTTGTTATTTAGTTCGTACATTCGTTATTTCGTTCGTTCTGTCGTTATTTCACTCCTTATTTCGTTCATACGTTCGTTAGTTCATTCGTTCGTTATTTCTTTCGCTTCTTCGTTATATCGTTCGTTCGTTATTTCGATCGTTCGTTCGTTTCTCCTTTCGTTCGTTCACTCATTATTTCGTTCGTTCTGTCGATCATTCGTTCGTTCATTCGTTATTTCAATATTTCGTTCGTTCTTTCGTTATTTCGATCGTTCGTTCGTTATTTCGTTTCTTCTTTCGTTCGTTCATTCGTTATTTCGTTCGTTCGTTATTTCGTTTGTTCGTTCCTTATTTCCTACGTACGTTCGTTCGTTCATTCGTTCGTTCGTTCGTTATTTCGTACGTTCGTTCGTTAGTTTGTTCGTTAAATGACGGACGAACGAATGAACGAACGAACGAATAAAATAACGAACGAACGAACGAAATGACTAACGAATGAAAGAAATAACGAACGATCGAACGAACTAACGAAAGAACGAACAAACGAAATAACGAACGAACGAAAGAAATCACGAACGAACGAAATAACAAACGAACGAAATAACAAACGAACGAAATTACAAACGAAAGAAAGAAAGAGCGAACGAACTAACGAAATAACAAACGAACGAAAGAAATAACGAACGAAAGAAAGAAGGATCGAAAGAAATAATGAAGGAACGTTCGTTACTTCTTTCGTTATTTCGTTATCTCGTTCGTTCGGTCGTTCGTTTGTTATTTAGTTCGTTATTTCGTTCGTTCTGTCGTTATTTCGCTCGTTCTTTCGTTATTTCGCTCGTACGTTCGTTAGTTCATTCCTTCGTTCGTTCGTTATTTCTTTCGCTTCTTCATTATATCGTTCGTTCGTTATTTCGATCGATCGTTCGTTCGTTTGGTTGTTCGTTCGTTATTTCGTTCGTTATTTTGTTCGTTCATTCGTTTGTTCGTTACTTATTTCGTACGTTCGTTCTTTACTTCGTTCGTTCGTTATTTCGTACGTTCGTTCGTTTGTACGTTAGTTCGTTCGTTAAATGACGGACAAACGAATGAACGAACTAATGAAATAACGAACGAACGAAATAACTAACGAATGAAATAACGAAAGAACGAACAAACGAAATAACGAACGAACGAACGAAATAACAAACGAACGAAATTACAAACGAAAGAACGATGGAAAGAAAGAAGGATCAAGCGAAATAACGAACAAACGAATGTTCGTTCGTTATTTCGTTATGTCGTTCGTTCGTTATTTCGTTCTTTCGTTCGTTTGTTATTTAGTTCGTTATTTCGTTCGTTCATTCGTTATTTCGTTCGTTCGTTCTGTCGTTATTTCACTCCTTATTTCGTTCATACGTTCGTTAGTTCATTCGTACGTAGAAAATAAGGAACGAACAAACCAAATAACGAACGAACGAAATAACGAATGAACGAACGAAAGAAGAAACGAAATAACGAACGAACGATCGAAATAACGAAAGAACGAACGAAATATTGAAATAACGAATGAACGAAAGAACGATCGACAGAACGAACGAAATAACGATCGAAATAACGAATGAACGAACGAACGAAGACACGAACGAAATTACGAACGAACGATCGAAATAACGAAGAAGCGAAAGAAATAACGAACGAATGAACTAACGAACGTATGAACGAAATAAGGAGTGAAATAACGACAGAACGAACGAACGAAATAACGAACGAACAACCAAACGAACGAACGATCGATCGAAATAACGAACGAACGATATAACGAAGAAGCGAAAGAAATAACGAACGAACGAAGGAATGAACTAACGAACGAAGGAATGAACTAACGAAGTACGAGCGAAATAACGAAAGAACGAGCGAAATAACGACAGAACGAACGAAATAACGAACTAAATAACAAAGGAACGACCGAAATAACGAAATAACGAAAGAAGTAACGAAGGTTACTTCGTTATTTCTTTCGATGCTTCTTTCTTTCGTTCGTTATTTCGTTCGTTCGTTCGTTATTTCGTTCGCTCTTTCTTTCTTTCGTTTATAATTTCGTTGGTTTGTTACTTCGTGCGTTCGTTATTTCTTTCGTTCGTTCGTTATTTCATTAGTTCGTTCATTCGTTTGTCCGTCATTTAACGAACGAACTAACGTACAAACGAACGAACGTACGAAATAACGAACGAACGAAGTAAAGAACGAACGTACGAAATAAGTAACGAATGAACGAACAAAATAACGAACGAAATAACGAACGAACAACCAAACGAACGAACGATCGATCGAAATAACGAACGAACGATATAATGAAGAAGCGAAAGAAATAACGAACGAACGAAGGAATGAACTAACGAACGTACGAGCGAAATAACGAAAGAACGAGCGAAATAACGACAGAACGAACGAAATAACGAACTAAATAACGAACGACCGAACGAACGAAATAACGAAATAACGAAAGAAGTAACGAACGTTCCTTTGTTATTTCTTTCGATCCGTCTTTCTTTCGTTCGTTATTTCGTTCGTTCGTTCGTTATTTCGTTAGTTCGTTCGCTCTTTCTTTCTTTCGTTTGTTATTTCGTTCGTTTGTTATTTCGTGCGTTCGTTATTTCTTTCTTTCGTTATTTCGTTCGTTCGTTATTTCGTTTGTTCGTTCTTTCGTTAGTTCGTTCGATCGTTCGTTATTTCTTTCATTCGTTAGTCATTTCGTTTGTTCGTTCGTTATTTTATTCGTTCGTTCGTTCATTCGTTCGTCCGTCATTTAACGAACAAAAATAACGAACGAACGTCCGAAATAACGAACGAACGAACATACGTAGGAAAGAAGGAACGAACAAACGAAATAACGAACGAACGGAATAACGAATGAACGAACGAAAGAAGAAACGAAATAACGAACGAACGATCGAAATAACGAAAGAACGAACGAAATAAGGAACGAACGGAGAAACGAACGAAACAACGAAAGAACGATCGAAATAACGAACGAATGATATAACGAAGGAGCGAAAGAAATATTGAACGAAAGAACGAGCGAAATAACGAACGATATAACGAAAGAAATAACGAACTAACGTCCGTTCGTTTGTTCGTTATTTCGTTCGTTCGTTCTTAATTTTTTTCGTTCGATCGTACGTTATTTTGTTCGTTCGTGCGTTCGTTCATTCGTTCGAAGGAACGAACGAAATAACGAGCGAAATAACGAATGAACGAACCAACGATATAAAGAAATAACTAAAGAACGAACGTTCGTTCGATTGTTCGTTATTTCGTTCGATCCTTCTTTCTTTCGTTCATTCGTTAGTTATTTGGTTCGCTCTTTCTCTCCTTCGTTTGTAATTTTGTTCGTTTGTTATTTCGTTCGTTCGTTCGTTATTTCATTCGTTAGTTATTTCGTTCGTTCGTTATTTCATTACTTCGTTCATTGGTTTGTCCGTCATTTAACGAACGAACTAACGTACAAACGAACGAACGTACGAAATAACGAACGAACGAAGTAAAGAACGAACGTACGAAATAAGTAACGAACAAACGAATGAACGAACAAAATAACGAACGAAATAACGAACGAACAACCAAACGAACGAACGATCGATCGAAATAACGAACGAACGATATAACGAAGAAGCGAAAGAAATAACGAACGAACGAATGAACTAACGAACGAAGGAATGAACTAACGAACGTACGAGCGAAATAACGAAAGAACGAGCGAAATAACGACAGAACGAACGAAATAACGGACTAAATAACAAACGAACGACCGAAATAACGAAATAACGAAAGAAGTAACGAACGTTGCTTCATTATTTCTTTCGATCCTTTCTTTCGTTCGTTATTTCGTTCGTTCGTTCGTTATTTCTTTCGTTCGTTCGTTAGTTCGTTCGCTCTTTCTTTCTTTCGTTTGTAATTTCGTTCGTTTGTTATTTCGTGCGTTCGTTATTTCTTTCGTTCGTTATTTCGTTCGTTCGTTATTTCGTTTGTTCGTTCTTTCGTTAGTTCGTTCGATCGTTCGTTATTTCTTTCATTCGTTAGTCATTTCGTTCGTTCGTTCGTTATTTTATTCGTTCGTTCGTTCATTCGTTCGTCCGTCATTTAACGAACAAACTAACGAACGAACGTACGAAATAACGAACGAACGAACGAATGAACGAACGAACCTTTCGTAGGAAATAAGGAACGAACAAACGAAATAACGAACGAACAAACGAAATAACGAACGAACGAAATAACGAATGAACGAACGAAAGAAGAAACGAAATAACGAACGAACGATGGAAATAACGAAAGAACGAACGAAATATTGAAATAACGAATGAACGAACGAACGATCGACAGAACAAACGAAATAACGATCGAAATAACGAATGAACGAACGAACGAAATTACGAACGAACGATCGAAATAACGAACGAACGAAATAACGATCGGAACAACGAATGAACGAACGAACGGAGAAACGAACGAAATTACGAAGGAACGATCGAAATAACGAACCAACGATATAACGAAGTAGCGAAAGAAATAACGAACGAATGAACTAAGGAACGTATGAACGAAATAAGGAGTGAAATAACGAGAGAACGAACGAACGAAATAACGAATGAACGTACGAAATAACGAACTAAATAACAAACGAACGAAAGAACGAAATAACGAACGAACGACATAACGAAATAACGAACGAACATTCGTTTGTTCGTTATTTCGCTTGATCCTTCTTTCTTTCCATCGTTCTTTCGTTTGTAATTTCGTTCGTTTGTTATTTCGTTCGTTCGTTCGTTATTTCGTTTGTTCGTTCTATCGTTATTTCATTCGTTAGTTATTTCGTTCGTTCGTTATTTCATTAGTTCGTTCATTCGTTTGTCCGTCATTTAACGAACGAACTAACGTACAAACGAACGAACGTACGAAATAACGAACGAACTAACGTACAAACGAACGAACGTACGAAATAACGAACGAACGAAGTAAAGAACGAACGTACGAAATAAGTAACGAACAAACGAATGAACGAACAAAATAACGAACGAAATAACGAACGAACAACCAAACGAACGAACGATCGATCGAAATAACGAACGAACGATATAATGAAGAAGCGAAAGAAATAACGAACGAACGAAGGAATGAACTAACGAACGTACGAGCGAAATAACGAAAGAACGAGCGAAATAACGACAGAACGAACGAAATAACGAACTAAATAACAAACGAACGACCGAACGAACGAGATAACGAAATAACGAAAGAAGTAACGAACGTTGCTTCATTATTTCTTTCGATCCTTCTTTCTTTCGTTCGTTATTTCGTTCGTTCGTTCGTTATTTCGTTAGTTCGTTCGTTAGTTCGTTCGCTCTTTCTTTCTTTCGTTTGTAATTTCGTTCGTTTGTTATTTCGTGCGTTCGTTATTTCTTTCGTTCGTTATTTCGTTCGTTCGTTATTTCGTTTGTTCGTTCTTTCGTTAGTTCGTTCGATCGTTCGTTATTTCTTTCATTCGTTAGTCATTTCGTTCGTTCGTTCGTTATTTTATTCGTTCGTTCGTTCATTCGTTCGTCCGTCATTAAACGAACGAACGTACGAAATAACGAACGAACGAACGAATGAACGAACGAACGTACGTAGGAAATAAGGAACAAACAAACGAAATAACGAACGAACAAACGAAATAACGAACGAACGAAATAACGAATGAACGAACGAAAGAAGAAACGAAATAACGAACGAACGATCGAAATAACGAAAGAACGAACGAAATATTGAAATAACGAATGAACGAACGAACGATCGACAGAACAAACGAAATAACGATCGAAATAACGAATGAACGAACGAACGAAATTACGAACGAACGATCGAAATAACGAACGAACGAAATAACGATCGGAACAACGAATGAACGAACGAACGGAGAAACGAACGAAATTACGAAGGAACGATCGAAATAACGAACCAACGATATAACGAAGTAGCGAAAGAAATAACGAACGAATGAACTAAGGAACGTATGAACGAAATAAGGAGTGAAATAACGACAGAACGAACGAACGAAATAACGAATGAACGTACAAAATAACGAACTAAATAACAAATGAACGAAAGAACGAAATAACGAACGAACGACATAACGAAATAACGAACGAACATTCGTTTGTTCGTTATTTCGCTTGATCCTTCTTTCTTTCGATCGTTCTTTCGTTTGTAATTTCGTTCGTTTGTTATTTCGTTCGTTCGTTATTTCGTTTGTTCGTTCTTTCGTTATTTCATTCGTTAGTTATTTCGTTCGCTATTTCATTAGTTGGTTCATTCGTTTGTCCGTAATTTAACGAACGAACTAACGTACAAACGAACGAACGTACGAAATAACGAACGAACGAAGTAAAGAACGAACGTACGAAATAAGTAACGAACAAACGAATGAACGAACAAAATAACGAACGAAATAACGAACGAACAACCAAACGAACGAAAGATCGATCGAAATAACGAACGAACGATATAACGAAGAAGCAAAAGAAATAACGAACGAACGAAGGAATGAACTAACGAACGTACGAGCGAAATAACGAAAGAACGAGCGAAATAACGACAGAACGAACGAAATAACGAACTAAATAACAAACGAACGACCGAAATAACGAAATAACGAAAGAAGTAACGAACGTTGCTTCATTATTTCTTTCGATCCTTCTTTCTTTCGTTCGTTATTTCGTTCGTTCGTTCGTTATTTCGTTAGTTCGTTCGTTAGTTCGTTCGCTCTTTCTTTCTTTCGTTTGTAATTTCGTTCGTTTGTTATTTCGTGCGTTCGTTATTTCTTTCGTTCGTTATTTCATTCGTTCGTTATTTCGTTTGTTCGTTAGTTCGTTCGATCGTTCGTTATTTCTTTCATTCGTTAGTCATTTCGTTCGTTCGTTCGTTATTTTATTCGTTCGTTCGTTCATTCGTACGTAGGAAATAAGGAACGAACAAACGAAATAACGAACGAACGAAATAACGAATGAACGAACGAAAGAAGAAACGAAATAACGAACGAACGATCGAAATAACGAAAGAACGAACGAAATATTGAAATAACGAATGAACGAACGAACGATCGACAGAACGAACGAAATAACGATCGGAACAACGAATGAACGAACGAACGGAGAAACGAACGAAATTACGAAGGAACGATCGAAATAACGAACCAACGATATAACGAAGTAGCGAAAGAAATAACGAACGAATGAACTAAGGAACGTATGAACGAAATAAGGAGTGAAATAACGACAGAACGAACGAACGAAATAACGAATGAACGAACGAAATAACGAACTAAATAACAAACGAACGAAAGAACGAAATAACGAACGAACGACATAACGAAATAACGAACGAACATTCGTTTGTTCGTTATTTCGCTTGATCCTTCTTTCTTTCGATCGTTCTTTCGTTTGTAATTTCGTTCGTTTGTTATTTCGATCGTTCGTTCGTTGTTTCATTAGTTCGTTCATTCGTTTGTCCGTCATTTAACGAACGAACTAACGTACAAACGAACGAACGTACGAAATAACGAACGAACGAAGTAAAGAACGAACGTACGAAATAAGTAACGAACAAACGAATGAACGAACAAAACAACGAACGAAATAACGAACGAACAACCAAACGAACGAAAGATCGATCGAAATAACGAACGAACGATATAACGAAGAAGCAAAAGAAATAACGAACGAACGAAGGAATGAACTAACGAACGTACGAGCGAAGTAACGAAAGAACGAGCGAAATAACGACAGAACGAATGAAATAACGAACTAAATATCAAACGAACGAAATAACGAAATAACGAAAGAAGTAACGAACGTTCCTTCGTTATTTCTTTCGATCATTCTTTCTTTCGTTCGTTATTTCGTTCGTTCGTTCGTTATTTCGTTAGTTCGTTCGCTCTTTCTTTCTTTCGTTTGTAATTTCGTTCGTTTGTTATTTCGTGCGTTCGTTATTTCTTTCGTTCGTTCATTATTTCGTTTGTTCGTTCTTTCGTTAGTTCGTTCGATCGTTCGTTATTTCTTTCAT
Source organism: Octopus bimaculoides (assembly GCF_046866305.1). Classification (NCBI taxonomy): domain Eukaryota; kingdom Metazoa; phylum Mollusca; class Cephalopoda; order Octopoda; family Octopodidae; genus Octopus; species Octopus bimaculoides. The sequence goes on along the minus strand of NC_142952.1, from coordinate 714,493 downwards.
TCGTTAGTCATTTCGTTCGTTCGTTCGTGATTTTATTCTTTCGTTCATTCGTTCGTCCGTCATTTAACGAACAAACTAACGAACGAACGTACGAAATAACGAACGAACGAACGTATGAAATAACGAACGAACGAACGAATGAACGAACGAACGAACGTACGTAGGAAATAAGGAACGAACAAACGAAATATCGAACGAACGAAATAACGAATGAACGAACGAAAGAAGAAACGAAATAACGAACGAACGATCGAAATAACGAAAGAACGAAGGAAATATTGAAATAACGAATGAACGAACGAACGATCGACAGAACGAACGAAATAAGGAGTGAAATAACGACAGAACGAACGTGATAACGAACGAAATAACCAACGAACGAAAGAACGAAATAACGAACGAACGACATAACGAAATAACGAACGAACGACATAACGAAATAACGAACGAACATTCGTTTGTTCGTTATTTCGCTTGATCCTTCTTTCTTTCGATCGTTCTTTCGTTCGTTCGTTCTTTCGTTAGTTAGTTCGATATTTCGTTCGTTCGTTCGTTAGTTATTTCGTTCGTTCGTTCGTTCTTTCATTCGTTCATCCCGCATTTAACGAACGAACTAACGTACAAACGAACGAACGTATGAAATAACGAACGAACGAAGTAAAGAACGAATGAACGAACGAAAGAACGAAATAAGGAACAAACAAACGAACAAACGAAATAACGAACGAACGAACGAACGAAAGAAGAAACGAAATAACGAACGAACGATCGAAATAAGGAACGAACGGAGAAACGAACGAAACAACGAAAGAACGATCGAAATAACGAACGAATGATATAACGAAGGCGCGAAAAAAATAATCAACGAAAGAACGAGCGAAATAACGAACGATATAACGAAAGAAATAACGAACGAACGTCCGTTCGTTTGTTCGTTATTTCGTTCTTTATTTTTTTCGTTCGATCGTACGCTATTTTGTTCGTTCGTGCGTTCGTTCATTCGTTCGAAGGAACGAACGAAATAACGAGCGAAATAACGAATGAACGAATGAACGATATAAAGAAATAACTAAAGAACGTTCGATTGTTCGTTATTTCGTTCGATCCTTCTTTCTTTCGTTCGTTCGTTAGTTATTTCGTTCGCTCTTTCTCTCTTTCGTTTGTAATTTTGTTCGTTTGTTATTTCGTTCGTACGTTCGTTATTTCGTTTGTTCGTTCTTTCGTTATTTCATTAGTTCGTTCATTCGTTTGTCCGTCATTTAACGAACGAACTAACGTACAAACGAACGAACGTACGAAGTAAAGAACGAACGAAGTAAAGAACGAACGGACGAAATAAGTAACGAACAAACGAATGAACGAACAAAATAACGAACGAAAGAACGAACGAACGATCGATCGAAATAACGAACGAACGATATAACGAAGAAGCGAAAGAAATAACGAACGAACGAAGGAATGAACTAACGAACGTACGAGCGAAGTAACGAAAGAACGAGCGAAATAACGACAGAACGAACGAAATAACGAACTAAATAACAAACGAACGACCGAACGAACGAAATAACGAAATATGTAACGAACGTTGCTTCGTTATTTCTTTCGATCCTTCTTTCTTTCGTTCGTTATTTCGTTCGTTCGTTCGTTATTTCGTTCGTTAGTTCGTTCGCTCTTTCTTTCTTTCGTTTGTAATTTCGTTCGTTATTTCGTTCGTTCGTTCGTTATTTCGTTAGTTCGTTCGTTAGTTCGTTCGCTCTTTCTTTCTTTCGTTTGTAATTTCGTTCGTTTGTTATTTCGTGCGTTCGTTATTTCTTTCGTTCGTTATTTCATTCGTTCGTTATTTCGTTTGTTCGTTAGTTCGTTCGATCGTTCGTTATTTCTTTCATTCGTTAGTCATTTCGTTCGTTCGTTCGTTATTTTATTCGTTCGTTCGTTCATTCGGTCGTCCGTCATTTAACGAACAAACTAACGAACGAACGTACGAAATAACGAACGAACGAATGAACGTACGTAGGAAATAAGGAACGAACAAACGAAATAACGAACGAACGAAATAACGAATGAACGAACGAAAGAAGAAACGAAATAACGAACGAACGATCGAAATAACGAAAGAACGAACGAAATATTGAAATAACGAATGAACGAACGAACGATCGACAGAACGAACGAAATAACGATCGGAACAACGAATGAACGAACGAACGGAGAAACGAACGAACGATCGAAATAACGAACCAACGATATAACGAAGTAGCGAAAGAAATAACGAACGAATGAACTAAGGAACGTATGAACGAAATAAGGAGTGAAATAACGACAGAACGAACGAACGAAATAACGAATGAACGAACGAAATAACGAACTAAATAACAAACGAACGAAAGAACGAAATAACGAACGAACGACATAACGAAATAACGAACGAACATTCGTTTGTTCGTTATTTCGCTTGATCCTTCTTTCTTTCCATCGTTCTTTCGTTTGTAATTTCGTTCGTTTGTTATTTCGTTCGTTCGTTCGTTATTTCGTTTGTTCGTTCTTTCGTTATTTCATTCGTTAGTTATTTCGTTCGTTATTTCATTAGTTCGTTCATTCGTTTGTCCATCATTTAACGAACGAACTAACGTACAAACGAACGAACGTACGAAATAACGAAGGAACGAAGTAAAGAACGAACGTACGAAATAAGTAACGAACAAACGAATGAACGAACAAAATAACGAACGAAATAACGAACGAACAACCAAACGAACGAAAGATCGATCGAAATAACGAACGAACGATATAACGAAGAAGCAAAAGAAATAACGAACGAACGAAGGAATGAACTAACGAACGTACGAGCGAAGTAACGAAAGAACGAGCGAAATAACGACAGAACGAATGAAATAACGAACTAAATATCAAACGAACGACCGAACGAACGAAATAACGAAAGAAGTAACGAACGTTCCTTCGTTATTTCTTTCGATCCTTCTTTCTTTCGTTCGTTATTTCGTTAGTTCGTTCGATCGTTCGTTATTTCTTTCATTCGTTAGTCATTTCGTTCGTTCGTTCGTGATTTTATTCTTTCGTTCATTCGTTCGTCCGTCATTTAACGAACAAACTAACGAACGAACGTACGAAATAACGAACGAACGAACGTATGAAATAACGAACGAACGAACGAATGAACGAACGAACGAACGTACGTAGGAAATAAGGAACGAACAAACGAAATAACGAACGAACGAAATAACGAATGAACGAACGAAAGAAGAAACGAAATAACGAACGAACGATCGAAATAACGAAAGAACGAACGAAATATTGAAATAACGAATGAACGAACGAACGATCGACAGAACAAACGAAATAACGATCGAAATAATGAATGAACGAACGAACGGAGAAACGAACGAAATTACGAACGAACGATCGAAATAACGAACGAACGATATAACGAAGAAGCGAAAGAAATAACGAACGAATGAACTAAGGAACGTATGAACGAAATAAGGAGTGAAATAACGACAGAACGAACGAAATAACGAATGAACGAACGAGATAACGAACGAAATAACAAACGAACGAAAGAACGAAATAACGAACGAACGACATAACGAAATAACGAATGAACATTCGTTTGTTCGTTATTTCGCTTGATCCTTCTTTCTTTCGATCGTTCTTTCGTTCGTTCGTTCTTTCGTTAGTTAGTTCGATATTTCGTTCGTTCGTTCGTTAGTTATTTCGTTCGTTCGTTCGTTCTTTCATTCGTTCATCCCGCATTTAACGAACGAACTAACGTACAAACGAACGAACGTATGAAATAACGAACGAACGAAGTAAAGAACGAATGAACGAACGAAAGAACGAAATAAGGAACAAACAAACGAACAAACGAAATAACGAACGAACGAACGAAAGAAGAAACGAAATAACGAACGAACGATCGAAATAAGGAACGAACGGAGAAACGAACGAAACAACGAAAGAACGATCGAAATAACGAACGAATGATATAACGAAGGCGCGAAAAAAATAATCAACGAAAGAACGAGCGAAATAACGAACGATATAACGAAAGAAATAACGAACGAACGTCCGTTCGTTTGTTCGTTATTTCGTTCTTTATTTTTTTCGTTCGATCGTACGCTATTTTGTTCGTTCGTGCGTTCGTTCATTCGTTCGAAGGAACGAACGAAATAACGAGCGAAATAACGAATGAACGATATAAAGAAATAACTAAAGAACGTTCGATTGTTCGTTATTTCGTTCGATCCTTCTTTCTTTCGTTCGTTCGTTAGTTATTTCGTTCGCTCTTTCTCTCTTTCGTTTGTAATTTTGTTCGTTTGTTATTTCGTTCGTACGTTCGTTATTTCGTTTGTTCGTTCTTTCGTTATTTCATTAGTTCGTTCATTCGTTTGTCCGTCATTTAACGAACGAACTAACGTACAAACGAACGAACGTACGAAGTAAAGAACGAACGAAGTAAAGAACGAACGGACGAAATAAGTAACGAACAAACGAATGAACGAACAAAATAACGAACGAAAGAACGAACGAACGATCGATCGAAATAACGAACGAACGATATAACGAAGAAGCGAAAGAAATAACGAACGAACGAAGGAATGAACTAACGAACGTACGAGCGAAGTAACGAAAGAACGAGCGAAATAACGACAGAACGAACGAAATAACGAACTAAATAACAAACGAACGACCGAACGAACGAAATAACGAAATATGTAACGAACGTTGCTTCGTTATTTCTTTCGATCCTTCTTTCTTTCGTTCGTTATTTCGTTCGTTCGTTCGTTAGTTCGTTCGCTCTTTCTTTCTTTCGTTTGTAATTTCGTTCGTTATTTCGTTCGTTCGTTCGTTATTTCGTTAGTTCGTTCGTTAGTTCGTTTGTTATTTCGTGCGTTCGTTATTTCTTTCGTTCGTTATTTCATTCGTTCGTTATTTCGTTTGTTCGTTAGTTCGTTCGATCGTTCGTTATTTCTTTCATTCGTTAGTCATTTCGTTCGTTCGTTCGTTATTTTATTCGTTCGTTCGTTCATTCGGTCGTCCGTCATTTAACGAACAAACTAACGAACGAACGTACGAAATAACGAACGAACGAATGAACGTACGTAGGAAATAAGGAACGAACAAACGAAATAACGAACGAACGAAATAACGAATGAACGAACGAAAGAAGAAACGAAATAACGAACGAACGATCGAAATAACGAAAGAACGAACGAAATATTGAAATAACGAATGAACGAACGAACGATCGACAGAACGAACGAAATAACGATCGGAACAACGAATGAACGAACGAACGGAGAAACGAACGAACGATCGAAATAACGAACCAACGATATAACGAAGTAGCGAAAGAAATAACGAACGAATGAACTGAGGAACGTATGAACGAAATAAGGAGTGAAATAACGAAATAACGAACTAAATAACAAACGAACGAAAGAACGAAATAACGAACGAACGACATAACGAAATAACGAACGAACATTCGTTTGTTCGTTATTTCGCTTGATCCTTCTTTCTTTCGATCGTTCTTTCGTTTGTAATTTCGTTCGTTTGTTATTTCGTTCGTTCGTTCGTTATTTCGTTTGTTCGTTCTTTCGTTATTTCATTCGTTAGTTATTTCGTTCGTTATTTCATTAGTTCGTTCATTCGTTTGTCCGTCATTTAACGAACGAACTAACGTACAAACGAACGAACGTACGAAATAACGAAGGAACGAAGTAAAGAACGAACGTACGAAATAAGTAACGAACAAACGAATGAACGAACAAAATAACGAACGAAATAACGAACGAACAACCAAACGAACGAAAGATCGATCGAAATAACGAACGAACGATATAACGAAGAAGCAAAAGAAATAACGAACGAACGAAGGAATGAACTAACGAACGTACGAGCGAAGTAACGAAAGAACGAGCGAAATAACGACAGAACGAATGAAATAACGAACTAAATATCAAACGAACGACCGAACGAACGAAATAACGAAAGAAGTAACGAACGTTCCTTCGTTATTTCTTTCGATCCTTCTTTCTTTCGTTCGTTATTTCGTTAGTTCGTTCGCTCTTTCTTTCTTTCGTTTGTAATTTCGTTCGTTATTTCTTTCGTTCGTTCGTTATTTCGTTTGTTCGTTCTTTCGTTAGTTCGTTCGATCGTTCGTTATTTCTTTCATTCGTTAGTCATTTCGTTCGTTCGTTCGTGATTTTATTCTTTCGTTCATTCGTTCTTCCGTCATTTAACGAACAAACTAACGAACGAACGTACGAAATAACGAACGAACGAACGTATGAAATAACGAACGAACGAACGAATGAACGAACGAACGAACGTACGTAGGAAATAAGGAACGAACAAACGAAATAACGAACGAACGAACGAAATAACGAATAAACGAACGAAAGAAGAAACGAAATAACGAACGAACGATCGAAATAACGAAAGAACGAACGAAATATTGAAATAACGAATGAACGAACGAACGATCGACAGAACAAACGAAATAACGATCGAAATAATGAATGAACGAACGAACGGAGAAACGAACGAAATTACGAACGAACGATCGAAATAACGAACGAACGATATAACGAAGAAGCGAAAGAAATAACGAACGAATGAACTAAGGAACGTATGAACGAAATAAGGAGTGAAATAACGACAGAACGAACGAAATAACGAATGAACGAACGAGATAACGAACGAAATAACAAACGAACGAAAGAACGAAATAACGAACGAACGACATAACGAAATAACGAATGAACATTCGTTTGTTCGTTATTTCGCTTGATCCTTCTTTCTTTCGATCGTTCTTTCCTTCGTTCGTTCTTTCGTTAGTTAGTTCGATATTTCGTTCGTTCGTTCGTTAGTTATTTCGTTCGTTCGTTCGTTCTTTCATTCGTTCATCCCGCATTTAACGAACGAACTAACGTACAAACGAACGAACGTATGAAATAACGAACGAACGAAGTAAAGAACGAATGAACGAACGAAAGAACGAAATAAGGAACAAACAAACGAACAAACGAAATAACGAACGAACGAACGAACGAAAGAAGAAACGAAATAACGAACGAACGATCGAAATAAGGAACGAACGGAGAAACGAACGAAACAACGAAACAACGAGCGAAATAACGAACGATATAACGAAAGAAATAACGAACGAACGTCCGTTCGTTTGTTCGTTATTTCGTTCGTTCGTTCTTTATTTTTTTCGTTCGATCGTACGTTATTTTGTTCGTTCGTGCGTTCGTTCATTCGTTCGAAGGAACGAACGAAATAACGAGCGAAATAACGAATGAACGAATGAACGATATAAAGAAATAACTAAAGAACGTTCGATTGTTCGTTATTTCGTTCGATCCTTCTTTCTTTCGTTCGTTCGTTAGTTATTTCGTTCGTTCGTTAGTTATTTCGTTCGCTCTTTCTCTCTTTCGTTTGTAATTTTGTTCGTTTGTTATTTCGTTCGTACGTTCGTTATTTCGTTTGTTCGTTCTTTCGTTATTTCATTAGTTCGTTCATTCGTTTGTCCGTCATTTAACGAACGAATTAACGTACAAACGAACGAACGTACGAAGTAAAGAACGAACGAAGTAAAGAACGAACGGACGAAATAAGTAACGAACAAACGAATTAACGAACAAAATAACGAACGAAAGAACGAACGAACAACCAAACGAACGAACGATCGATCGAAATAACGAACGAACGATATAACGAAGAAGCGAAAGAAATAACGAACGAACGAAGGAATGAACTAACGAACGTACGAGCGAAGTAACGAAAGAACGAGAGAAATAACGACAGAACGAACGAAATAACGAACTAAATAACAAACGAACGACCGAACGAACGAAATAACGAAATATGTAACGAACATTGCTTCGTTATTTCTTTCGATCCTTCTTTCTTTCGTTCGTTATTTCGTTCGTTCGTTCGTTATTTCGTTAGTTCGTTCGTTCTTTCTTTCTTTCGTTTGTAATTTCGTTCGTTTGTTATTTCGTGCGTTCGTTATTTCTTTCGTTCGTTATTTCTTTCGTTCGTTCGTTATTTCGTTTGTTCGTTCTTACGTTAGTTCGTTCGATCGCTCGTTATTTCTTTCAATTCGTTAGTCATTTCGTTCGTTCGTTCGTTATTTTATTCGTTCGTTCGTTCATTCGGTCGTCCGTCATTTAACGAACAAACTAACGAACGAATGTACGAAATAACGAACGAACGAATGAACGAACGAACGAACGTACGTAGGAAATAAGGAACGAACAAACGAAATAACGAACGAACCAAATAACGAATGAACGAACGGAGAAACGAAATAACGAACGAACGATATAACGAAGTAGCGAAAGAAATAACGAACGAATGAACTAACGAACGTATGAACGAAATAAAGAGTTAAATAACGACAGAACGAACGAAATAACGAATGAACGAACGAAATAACGAACTAAATAACAAACGAACGAAAGAACGAAATAACGAACGAACGACAACGAAATAACGAACGAACATTCGTTTGTTCGTTATTTCGCTTGATCCTTCTTTCTTTCGATCGTTCTTTCGTTTGTTATTTCGTTCGTTCGTTCTTTCGTTAGTTAGTTCGATATTTCGTTCGTTCGTTCGTTAGTTATTTCGTTTGTTCGTTCGTTATTTCATTCGTTCGGTAATTCGTTCGTTCTTTCATTCGTTCATCCCGCATTTAACGAACGAACTAACGTACAAACGAACGAACGTATGAAATAACGAACGAACGAAGTAAAGAACGAATGAACGAACGAAAGAACGAAATTAGGAACAAACAAACGAACGAACGAAATAACGAACGAACGAACGAAAGAAGAAACGAAATAACGAACGAACGATCGAAATAAGGAACGAACGGAGAAACGAACGAAACAACGAAAGAACGATCGAAATAACGAACGAATGATATAACGAAGGAGCGAAAGAAATAATCAACGAAAGAACGAGCGAAATAACGAACGATATAACGAAAGAAATAACGAACGAACGTCCGTTTGTTTGTTCGTTATTTCGTTCGTTCGTTCTTTATTTTTTTCGTTCGATCGTACGTTATTTTGTTCGTTCGTCCGTTCGTTCATTCGTTCGAAGGAACGAACGAAATAACGAGCGAAATAACGAATGAACGAACGAACGATATATAGAAATAACTAAAGAACGAACGTTCGTTCGTTCGATTGTTCGTTATTTCGTTCGATCCTTCTTTCTTTCGTTCGTTCGTTAGTTATTTCGTTCGCTCTTTCTCTCTTTCGTTTGTAATTTTGTTCGTTTGTTATTTCGTTCGTTCGTTCGTTATTTCATTAGTTCGTTCATTCGTTTGTCCGTCATTTAACGAACGAACTAACGTACAAACGAACGAACGTACGAAATAACGAACGAACGTACGAAATAACGAACGAACGAAGGAATGAACTAACGAACGAACGAACGAAATAACGAACGAACGAACGAAAGAAGAAACGAATTAACGAACGAACGATCGAAATAAGGAACGAACGGAGAAACGAACGAAACAACGAAAGAACGATCGAAATAACGAACGAATGATATAACGAAGGAGCGAAAGAAATAATCAACGAAAGAACGAGCGAAATAACGAACGATATAACGAAAGAAATAACGAACGAACGTCCGTTTGTTTGTTCGTTATTTCGTTCGTTCGTTCTTTATTTTTTTCGTTCGATCGTACGTTATTTTGTTCGTTCGTCCGTTCGTTCATTCGTTCGAAGGAACGAACGAAATAACGAGCGAAATAACGAATGAACGAACGAACGATATATAGAAATAACTAAAGAACGAACGTTCGTTCGATTGTTCGTTATTTCGTTCGATCCTTCTTTCTTTCGTTCGTTCGTTAGTTATTTCGTTCGCTCTTTCTCTCTTTCGTTTGTAATTTTGTTCGTTTGTTATTTTGTTCGTTCGTTCATTATTTCATTAGTTCGTTCATTCGTTTGTCCGTCATTTAACGAACGAACTAACGTACAAACGAACGAACGTACGAAATAACGAACGAACGATGTAAAGAACGAACGTACGAAATAAGTAACGAACAAACGAATGAACGAACAAAATAACGAACGAACAATATAACGAAGAAGCGAAAGAAATAACGAACGAACGAAGGAATGAACTAACGAACGTACGAGCGAAATAACGAAAGAACGAGCGAAATAACGACAGAACGAACGAAATAACGAACTAAATAACAAACGAACGACCGAAATAACGAAATAACGAAAGAAGTAACGAACGTTGCTTCGTTATTTCTTTCGATCCTTCTTTCTTTCGTTCGTTCGTTCGTTCGTTATTTCGTTAGTTCGTTCGCTCTTTCTTTCTTTCGTTTGTAATTTCGTTCGTTTGTTATTTCGTGCGTTCGTTATTTCTTTCGTTCGTTCGTTATTTCGTTTGTTCGTTCTTTCGTTAGTTCGTTCGATCGTTCGTTATTTCTTTCATTCGTTAGTCATTTCGTTCGTTCGTTCGTTATTTTATTCGTTCGTTCGTTCATTCGGTCGTCCGTCATTTAACGAACAAACTAACGAACGAACGTATGAACGTACGTAGGAAATAAGGAACGAACAAACGAAATAACGAACGAACGAAATAACGAATGAACGAACGAAAGAAGAAACGAAATAACGAACGAACGATCGACAGAACGAACGAAATAACGATCGAAAAAACTAATGAACGAACGAACGGAGAAACGAATGAAATTACGAACGAACGATCGAAATAACGAATGAACGAACGAAAGAAGAAACGAAATAACGAACGAACGAACGTACGTAGGAAATAAGGAACGAACAAACGAAATAACGAACGAACGAAATAACGAATGAACGAACGAAAGAAGAAACGAAATAACGAACGAACGAACGAAATATTGAAATAACGAATGAACGAACGAACGATCGACAGAACGAACGAAATAACGATCGAAATAACGAACGAATGAACGGAGAAACGAACGAAATTACGAACGAACGGAGAAACGAACGAAATTACGAACGAACGGAGAAACGAACGATATAACGAAGAAGCGAAAGAAATAACGAACGAATGAACTAACGAACGTATGAACGAAATAAGGAGTGAAATAACGACAGAACGAACGAAATAACGAATGAACGAACTAAATAACAAACGAACGAAAGAACGAAATAACGAACGAACGACATAACGAAATAACGAACGAACATTCGTTTGTTCGTTATTTCGCTTGATCCTTCTTTCTTTCGATCGTTCTTTCGTTTGTAATTTCGTCCGTTTGTTATTTCGTTCGTTCGTTCGTTATTTCGTTTGTTCGTTCGTTCGTTATTTCATTAGTTCGTTCATTCGTTTGTCCGTCATTTAACGAACGAACTAACGTACAAACGGACGAACGTACGAAATAACGAACGACCGAAGTAAAGAACGAACGTACGAAATAAGTAACGAACAAACGAATGAACGAACAAAATAACGAACGAACAACCAAACGAACGAAAGATCGATCGAAATAACGAACGAACGATATAACGAAGAAGCGAAAGAAATAACGAACGAACGAAGGAATGAACTAACGAACGTACGAGCGAAATAACGAAAGAACGAGCGAAATAACGACAGAACGAACGAAATAACGAACTAAATAACAAACGAACGACCGAAATAACGAAATAACGAAAGAAGTAACGAACGTTCCTTCGTTATTTCTTTCGATCCTTCTTTCTTTCGTTCGTTATTTCGTTCGTTCGTTCGTTATTTCGTTAGTTCGTTCGCTCTTTCTTTCTTTCGTTTGTAATTTCGTTCGTTTGTTATTTCGTGCGTTCGTTATTTCTTTCGTTCGTTATTTCGTTCGTTCGTTATTTCGTTCGTTCGTTCTTTCGTTAGTTCGTTCGATCGTTCGTTATTTCTTTCATTCGTTAGTCATTTCGTTCGTTATTTTATTCGTTCGTTCGTTCATTCGTTCGTCCGTCATTTAACGAACAAACTAACGAACGAACGTACGAAATAACGAACGAACGAACGAATGAACGAACGAACGAAATAACGAATGAACGATCGAAAGAAGAAACGAAATAACGAACGAACGATGGAAATAACGAAAGAACGAACGAAATATTGAAATAACGAATGAACGAACGAACGATCGACAGAACGAACGAAATAACGATCGAAATAATGAATGAACCAACGAACGGAGAAACGAACGAAATTACGAACGAACGATCGAAATAACGAACGAACGATATAACGAAGAAGCGAAAGAAATAACGAACGAATGAACTAACGAACGTATGAACGAAATAAGGAGTGAAATAACGACAGAACGAACGAAATAACGAACTAAATAACAAACGAACGACATAACGAAATAACGAACGAACATTCGTTTGTTCGTTATTTCGCTTGATCCTTCTTTCTTTCGATCGTTCTTTCGTTTGTTATTTCGTTCGTTCGTTCTTTCGTTAGTTAGTTCGATATTTCGTTCGTTCGTACGTTATTTCATTCGTTCGGTAATTCGTTCGTTCTTTCATTCGTTCATCTCGCATTTAACGAACGAACTAACGTACAAACGAACGAACGTATGAAATAACGAACGAACGAAGTAAAGAACGAATGAACGAACGAAAGAACGAAATTAGGAACAAACAAACGAACGAACGAAATAACGAACGAACGAACGAAAGAAGAAACGAAATAACGAACGAACGATCGAAATAAGGAACGAACGGAGAAACGAACGAAACAACAAAAGAACGATCGAAATAACGAACGAATGATATAACGAAGGAGCGAAAGAAATAATCAACGAAAGAACGAGCGAAATAACGAACGATATAACGAAAGAAATAACGAACGAACGTCCGTTTGTTTGTTCGTTATTTCGTTCGTTCGATCGTACGTTATTTTGTTCGTTCGTCCGTTCGTTCATTCGTTCGAAGGAACGAACGAACGATATAAAGAAATAACTAAAGAACGAACGTTCGTTCGATTGTTCGTTATTTCGTTCGATCCTTCTTTCTTTCGTTCGTTCGTTAGTTATTTCGTTCGCTCTTTCTCTCTTTCGTTTGTAATTTTGTTCGTTTGTTATTTCGTTCGTTATTTCATTAGTTCGTTCATTCGTTTGTCCGTCATTTAACGAACGAACTAACGTACAAACGAACGAACGTACGAAATAACGAACGAACGATGTAAAGAACGAACGTACGAAATAAGTAACGAACAAACGAACAAAATAACGAACGAACAACCAAACGATCGACAGAACGAACGAAATAACGATCGAAAAAACTAATGAACGAACGAACGGAGAAACGAATGAAATTACGAACGAACGATCGAAATAACGAACGAACGATATAACGAAGACGCGAAAGAAATAACGAACGAATGAACTAACGAACGTATGAACGAAATAAGGAGTGAAATAACGACAGAACGAACGAACGAAATAACGAATGAACGAACGAAATAACGAACTAAATAACAAACGAACGAAAGAACGAAATAACGAACGAACGACATAACGAAATAACGAACGAACATTCGTTTGTTCGTTATTTCGCTTGATCCTTCTTTCTTTCGATCATTCTTTCGTTTGTAATTTCGTTCGTTTGTTATTTCGTTCGTTCGTTCGTTATTTCGTTTGTTCGTTCTTTCGTTATTTCATTCGTTAGTTTTTTCGTTCGTTCGTTATTTCATTAGTTCGTTCATTCGTTTGTCCGTCATTTAACGAACGAACTAACGTACAAACGAACGAACGTACGAAGTAAAGAACGAACTTACGAAATAAGTAACGAACAAACGAATGAACGAACAAAATAACGAACGAACAACCAAACGAACGAACGATCGATCGAAATAACGAACGAACGATATAACGAAGAAGCGAGCGAAATAACGAATGAACGAAGGAATGAACTAACGAACGTACGAGCGAAATAACGAAAGAACGAGCGAAATAACGACAGAACGAACGAAATAACGAACTAAATAACAAACGAACGACCGAACGAACGAAGTAACGAAATAACGAAAGAAGTAACGAACGTTCCTTCGTTATTTCTTTCGATCCTTCTTTCTTTCGTTCGTTATTTCGTTCGTTCGTTCGTTATTTCGTTAGTTCGTTCGCTCTTTCTTTCTTTCGTTTGTAATTTCGTTCGTTTGTTATTTCGTGCGTTCGTTATTTCTTTCGTTCGTTATTTCGTTCGTTCGTTATTTCGTTTGTTCGTTCTTTCGTTAGTTCGTTCGATCGTTCGTTATTTCTTTCATTCGTTAGTCATTTCGTTCGTTCGTTATTTTATTCGTTCGTTCATTCGTTCGTCCGTCATTTAACGAACAAACTAACGAACGAACGTACGAAATAACGAACGAACGAACGAATGAACGAACGAACGTAGGAAATAAGGAACGAACAAACGAAATAACGAACGAACGAAATAACGAATGAACGAACGAAAGAAGAAACGAAATAACGAACGAACGATGGAAATAACGAAAGAACGAACGAAATATTGAAATAACGAATGAACGAACGAACGATCGACAGAACAAACGAAATAACGATCGAAATAACGAATGAACGAACGAACGAAATTACGAACGAACGATCGAAATAACGAACGAACGATATAACGAAGAAGCGAAAGAAATAACGAACGAATGAACTAACGAACGTATGAACGAAATAAGGAGTGAAGTAACGACAGAACGAACGAAATAACGAATGAACGAACGAAATAACGAACTAAATAACAAACGAACGACATAACGAAATAACGAACGAACATTCGTTTGTTCGTTATTTCGCTTGATCCTTCTTTCTTTCGACCGTTCTTTCGTTTGTAATTTCGTTCGTTTGTTATTTCGTTCGTTCGTTCTTTCGTTAGTTTGTTCGATATTTCGTTCGTTCGTTCCTTTGTTATTTCGTTCGTTCGTTATTTCATTCGTTCGTTATTTCATTCGTTCGGTAATTTGTTCGTTCTTTCATTCGTTCATCCCTCATTTAACGAACGAACTAACGTACAAACGAACGAACGTATGAAATAATGAACGAACGAAGTAAAGAACGAATGAACGAACGAAAGAACGAAATAAGGAACAAACAAACGAACGAACGAAATAACGAACGAACGAAAGAAGAAGCGAAATAACGAACGGACGATCGAAATAAGGAACGAAATCATGAACGAACGATCGAAATATTTAAATAACGAACGAACGAATGAACGAACGAAATAACGAACGAACGACCAACAGAACGAACGAACGATCAACAAAACGAACGAAATGACGAACGAACGATCGAAATAATGAACGAACGAACGGAGAAACGAACGAACGATCGAAATAACGAAAGAACGAACGAACTAAATAACGAACGAACGAATATATATATATACATATGGTTGGGAAGTAAACTTCTTATCACATAGCCCTGTCTGTTACAGCTCAACCCAGATGTCAAATGAAGGTTGTGAGGTAATCTTTATTTGAAACCTGTTTGAACATATTTCATAGAGATGTCAGAAAAATATACTTCTCAACGACTAGTAGAGGATATGTGCGTGTGTGTGCGTGTATATATATATATATATATAAGTACTGAGATTGAGAGAGAGAGAGAGAGCGATTGTGTATTTAAGGTGTGAAATATGTAACAAAAGAAAGTCATCATAAATATTGCTAAATTTATTAATGGTTTGTATTTCAAATTACACAACATTTCTATAATAATAACATCATAGATATCATGCTGTCTGCTGCTAATTTGTGGGTTTCTCTATACATGCCTTTATTACTGTCAAATGTTATTCCACAACTCAGAGATATTGGAATGGAATATTCAATATTATCCAACAAAATATTCTCAATGTCTTTTTTTAACTTTTTAAAATTAATTATCATTATAATTATAATTATTATTTTTTTTTTTTTGAGAATGTGTGACAAATAAATATTCTGATCTGGTGGAGCGTTGTTTTCTTGGTCTTTGAGTCACTTTTAAATACAGGAATAATAATTATATTTCGACCCAATAGTCTTTTGAAGGATTCTTCAAATAAAGGAAAATTTATATTTCAATCTTAATCCAGCCTTCTGTCATATTCACGTTCCTGTTTTTGTGTGTGTGGTGGTGCCATATCTTTCCTTTCAAACACGAAGCCCTAGCAGTAAGGAACGGACAAATTCTAAAGTAGAACTATTTTCGTCTTGGTCTTGTGGCAATTTGGTCAGGAGGGACCACTGTTTAGGAAAGCAAAACAACAAAATAAATAAAATAAATAAAGCATCAATCAAAGATGACATCATATTCTCTTCATTTAAATATTGGTTTTGAACTCTTTAGCATTCATGTTATTCTCTCAAAAGTAATGCTTATTTATTCACATTGTTTTGTTTTAATCATGGATTATCTCAGAGCTTTGAGATTTCAATGATGTGATTGTTTATTTTTAGAATGACATTGTAGGCTAGGTGTGAGATGTTGAACCTAGCTGGTAGAATATTTTCGCTGGATATGACTGGTTTAAATGCTAAAGGGTTCAATATCAAATATAACAATTGTTCGAAATTTTAACCCCCCTCCACTGGCTTTTGCAGTTGTTGTTTAACCCTTCTGTTAATATATTTCTGTTACGATATGCTTGACTCACCTTTACTTTGTCTAAGTATGTCACTGATTGGTGCCAAATACTTGAAAAACGGACAACATCTGGTGAACCTTTGTAGAAATCTACCAAAGCTTTCTGTAAAAAAGAAAAAGAAAACATTTGCTAAAAATGAAGTTTAGTTAATTAAAAAATAATACAGATTGGAAAAAGTGGCAAAAGACTCATTAGCAGACTTATTAACAAACTGTGTGTGTGATCATCATCGTCATCGTCATTTTAATGTCTCCGTGTCCAGACAGAATCGTTAGGGGCAGATTTTCTATGGCCAGATGCTCTTCCTGTTGCCAACCTTCACCTGTTTCCAAGCTCTCCATTGCAGGACACGTTTCCATAGAAGTCTGGACACAAATGACATCCTCTTATATGATGGTAACACTCACTCACAGCTCTCATGAGACACAAAGATAAAGAGACACAAATACACACACACACAATGTATTTCTTCAAGATTGCTCTACCGAATCCACTCACAAGGCTTTGGTCAGCCTGGTGCCACACAATCAACTAAGAATCCTAAATGGTTCATGATCAAACAATGACAACAGGGCTGCACTTCAAACACTTAAAAAACTCCAGAACGAAATGGAATAAAAGCACTAGATTTTGCTTACCATTTCTGATAGCAGTTCTTCAGTTAATGATGGATTCTGGTAGATAGAAAACTGAATTTCCATAGGAATTCCATAATCCAAAGGTTGCTGTTAAAAAAAAGAGGATAAAAAATTTAGTGAATTCAACAAGTTACAGAGTTAAAAATGAAATTCAAAGTAGCATCTGTTAAGATGTGTTTTATGAAGGGGGTCTTCTAAGAGGGTGCTCTACATGCTAGAAATAGCTGCTAAATCTTTATCCCCCCCCCCAAAAAAAAACCTCAGAAAAAAGACACCCCCAAAAAACAAAACGAAACAAATCAGCCTAAGTCAGAAAAATCCAGGATCACATTCTTGAAATGTGTCCTTCCCTTTTATAAGACGGTAAAGAATACTACGAAGGAGAACTTGGCTGTTATTTCTAATATGACAAATGACTATAAAGAAGCTGCTGCATGGAGAAGCAAAGGACTTAATTAACGAGTGTTGTTAATTGACTGTGACTGAGAATTGAATTAAGAAAACAAATTGGTTGAATCATTGAACCAGTAGTCTGGCCAGTGGTCATCACTTACCTCGACAAGGGGTGGCATTACCCAGAAAGCTCGGAAAGTTGATTCTTTCTTCTTAGAACTCTTATTATAGGGAGCTGAGTAAAGAGAAAACAAAACCCCAAATCAAAAAAGTTATTCAACATGAGAGTTTGATATTTTAAAAAAAAGTCAAAAAGGAGTCATTCCAAGGTTAACATTCTGAGAAAACTAACCCTATGATCAAAAGTGTTCCACATGTGGCCATCCCATCATTTTTGTATGTCAGAGAATATATTGTCCAATATAACCTTTCTTTTATGTCCCTAAGGCAGTGAGGTGTGATGCAAGGGAGATTTGGTTGCTATTTTTAGTAATTAAAGCAACTGTGCAGAGGTTCCCTCACTGGCTTGTAAAAAGGTGAAATTATTATCCAGGGGCCATGTTGCTGTGTGGTGGGTTGTGTGTCTCAATGACCCTGAGAGCAAAACCCAATGGAGTACATGTTCCTGGTAGGCAGCTTCCATGTGGGACAGGTCAAAGGACAGAGGACAGACTAATATGGAGCATCTCTTTCCAGAAGTGGAGATGGATCTGTGCTGGACCCAATACCCTGATTTAAAAGAAAGCACTGTTACAGAATAGCAAGAGGTGGGCGAGGAAGGCATTCCTTCAGGGAAACATGTGACACAACGCAGCAAAATCTAAAAGGAAGTGGCAAGGAAACACCAGGGATCCGAATCGAGAGAAGCAGGAATGATACGAGTCGAAAAGAGTGGAGGAAAGCTGTTGAGGAAGCATAATGAGTGAAGGACTTGAGTGATTGATGAACACGGTCGTATCAGCACTCATAAGTCCCTACACGGCATCAAGGACCCGACCTTGCGGTGGGCAGAACAACTTTGGAACTGTGAAATTCCTTTTGAATTTACAACATTCCGCTGACAGCTTTTTTGAGAAGGACCATAACAAGAACAAAAGCATTAACCTTTAGCATGCTGTAGGTGCATCATGTTGCTGTATGAGTTTTTTCCCCTGATCAATGTGACACAATGCACCTGTAACAATAGGGGAGAAAACTCATATGGGGGGCATGATGCACCTAAGTGTGCTAAAGGTCAAAGGTATTCCAAGAACTCACCAATGATGAAACCTAAACAAGGATGGTATACGGATCCCACACCCTTCATCTTCAGTTGATATGTCATTTGGCAGTCAATGTCCCGTAGTGTTGGACTGGCAGAACGATGGGGATGACTGTGGTACCAACCAACCAAGGACAAACCAGATTTGTTCATTCGATGTCGAATCTACAAAAGGTACAAACATATATTTATATATAAATGCATACAATGCTTGCTGGCTCCAGATGAAGGAATACATAGATACAGATTTTGTAAAAGTTAAGAGGTTTCACATGGGCAAATTTATATTATGATCCAGTCCAGCAGCCATCAGAAGGAGTCTAACAACTAACACCATTTGAATTTTGTAAGGAAAACATGTGAACTTCCAAAACTGACATAAAAGATTAATTTGTTTTATTTCAATTTATTTTCTGCTCTTACAGCATGACTAAATTGATTTGAAAGAAAGTGAAGCCTGTAGCAGATTTTCATAAAAATGTAAATATTTTTTTTCTTTTTTTCATTTTCATAATTTTGTTTGTTAGTACATATATAAGACATAGACACACATCATATACATTAACGTACATACACACAATATATATATATATACAGATATATATATATATATATATATATATATATACATATATATATATATATATAAGTTCAGAGATTTATAGTTGTAAACATTAATCACAACTACATCAAGGCTAAATATGAGAAGCTAGGTTTTACAAAAACAGACAGGGCATGGCTCATTAAGAAATTATAACTACAAGCCATTAATTGAACTGTGAAAGTAGATAATGTATATGTACACATACATAAATCAAAATGTATACAGATATCCACATGTAATGACATGTAGGCATGTAAACACATACTTACAAATGTGTGCAGATCCACACACACACACATATATATATATATATATATATATATATATATATATATATATATACACATACATTTAATAATTCTTTCTGCTAAAGGCAGAAGGCCTAAAATTTGCAGGAAGGGGCTTAGTCAATTACATCAACCCCAGTGGTCACCTGGCCCTTATTTTATTGGCCCCCCAAAAAATAAAGTTGACCTCAGTGAAATTTGAACTGAGCATTTTACCTGGCATGGTAACGATTCTACCGGTTCAGAGGTTTACATGCATTTGATAATAAGAATCCTTTTTAATATAGGCACAGGGCCAGAAATATGAGTGGGAGGGGGCACTAATTAATTAAATCAACCTCAATCTTTCACTATGAGTTTATTTTATTGATCCAGAGGGGTGAAAGGCAAACAAGATCTCAGCAGAATTTGAACTCAAAGCTAACAGAATTGGATCAAATAGTTTGTGCAAGGTGGAGGATGATGTTTTAACTCTAGAACATTCAGAATATTCTGTCAAATTTAATGTTTATTTATTCACATTGTTTCCAATTAATCAGTCATTATTTTGTAGCTTCAAGATTTTGATGATGCCATTGTTTATTTTTAGATTGACTTTGTAGGGTAGGTGTGAGAGGCTGGATATGGCTAGTTCAAATGCTAAAGAGTTAATGATTTTGCTTATCTTTGTAGATGATCACATATTTTTCAGATGTAGAGTCCAGTGTCCCATGAGCTGAACCAGATAATGGCCTCCAAGAAATAGCTGGTTATGCATGGGCGACTGCTGGCCTTCCATAAAACAACCTTGCCTGGACTTGTGCCTCGGATGGTAACTTTCTAGGTGCAAACTCCATGGTCATTCATGACCAAAAGGAGGCCTTTACCCATTTACCCTTTTTATGTATGTTTCTATCTATGTGTGTGTCTTTGTGCTTGTCCCCCACCACTTGACAACTGTGTTGGTTTGTTTACATCCATGTATCTTAGCAGTTTGGCTGAATGTGACCGATAGAATAAGTACCAGGTTTACTAAAAATAGGTAGTGGGGTTGATTTGTTTGACTTGAAAACCCTCCAAGGTGGTGCCCCAGCATGGCCACAGTCCAATATCTGAAACAAGTAAAAGAATAAAAGATAAAAGATGAGAAAACTCACCTCAGCCTCAATTAAAGGAGCATTTTCTTTGTCCCCTAATCTACTCAGACATGGGAATGCTTGTAGAATATTCAGATCTGCATTTAAAAATACAAAATGTTTTTACATTCATTTATCTAAGAGCAGAATGAAACAAGAAGGCTTGGATTCATTTTCTCAGTATAACATCAAGTCCTAGATGAAAAATTCTTAAACCTAAGCGCTGGTGCCATGTAAAAAGCATCCAGTCCACTCTGTTGAGTGGTTGGCATTTGGAAGGGCATCCAGCTGTAGAAGCCTTGCCAAAAACTGATCTCAGCTCTGCTTGTACCACATAAAAAGTACTGAGTCCGCTCTGTGGAGTGGTTGGCATTTGGAAGGGCATCTAGCCATAAAAACTGTGCCAAAACAGACAGAGAAGTCTGGTGCAAGTTTCTGCCTGGCCGGCTCCTGCTAAACCATCCCACCCATGCCAGCAAGGGAAGGTGGACGTTAAACGATGATGATGATGATGAATAACATATGTATTTCATTCAATTCCATTTCCTGCAAATAAACAGTTCCTTTCATTTCTTCTGACTAACCTCATTATTATTATTATTATTATTATTATTACTATTATTATTATTATTATTATTGTTATTATTATTGTTATTATTATTATTATTATTATTATTATTATCATCATTATTATTGTTATTGTTATTCTTCTTCTTCTTCTTATTGTTATTATTATTATTGTTATTATTATTGTTCTTCTTACCAATAGAGAAGGCAGTGAACCGGCTGAGACATTACTGCACCAGACAAAAAAAATGCTCTGCAGCCTGTCTTCTGGCTTCACATTTGAAGTTCACATGCAAATGAGGTGGACTTTGTCATTCTTTCAGGGTCGATAAAATAAGTACCAGTCAGGCATTGGGGCTGATGATATCAACTTACCCCTTCCCCTAAAATTGCTGGCCTTGTGTCAAAATTTGAAACCAATATTATTACCAATACACTATTCTTACTCTGCCAAAATATTTTATTTCTATACATTCGACTCCCACACGGATAGGAAGGCTTTCTTTTCTGTCAAGGGCTTATATGCCCCTTTATTAGACTATTTTCTTCAGTCATTGCACGGTGATCGCCTTAAGCTTTAAGCTTATATAAAAATACCATTTTTATTATTTACAGGACTGTAAAAACGGTACCATATAAAAAAACCATTTGCACCGAGATATATATATATATACATATATATATATATATATATATATATATATATATATCCTCAACCAATTCTTCCCCACCACTCCCCTCCTCTCAACCCGACCCCCACCACTACTAGACCAACTGGTTAAAGAGTATGTACTTACGTTGTGTGTTCTGGTCCCATTTACCGGCCAAATATCCCAATACTTCACTACTTGTCAAGTGGCAGTGGAAATCCTACAACAGCCGAGAGGAGAATCACTTAATTAGTTTGCAATTAATTAATGAAGTGGAGAAGAAACATCTCATTAATCTGTGATTGATTATCAGGCAGAATGAAGGATCACCTCGTTAATTTTTGATTGTATATTGAAACAGAGAGATTACATATCAGAAGAGTGGATCACCTCATTAGTCACTGATTGCTCATCAAACAGAGAGGAGAAATCGCTTTGTTAATTTGTGATTGATTATCAAATCTTATTAATTTGTTTGCAATTTGCTTCTTCTGAGTCTTCAACCCTGAATATGAAGGTTAGGTCTTTTGTTTTTGTCATAATTTGAAGGAGGAAGAAGGAGGAAAGGAACAACTTCAGTGATGTTTGCAAATCCTCCAGACTTGTGTGAAAAGGATTAACCCTTTAGCATTCAAATTATCCTGCCAAATCTAATGCTCATTTATTCACATTAATTTGGAATTAATTAGGCATTATCTCACAGCTTTGAGATTTGTATGATGTGATTGTTTATATTTTAGAGTGGCATTGTAGGGTAGATGTGAGAGGCCAGATCTGGTCAGTTTGAATATAAAACAGATGGACCATTTGGGCAGGACATTACCAGTTTATATGCTAAAGGGTTAAATCAGACACAGAATTATAATTGGAATTTTCCTAATTACAACCGTTTAATCAGTTTAAAAATTATCAATCACTAAATCAAAATGGATAGAATTGGTAGACCAGATGAATTTCATATTCCAATAAATCCTCTTCAATGAAGTAAGAATTTCAAGTTATGGATTAGAGCCACTTATTCACATTTGAAGAAAACCTGCCTCAATGAATCTTGTGAGACCTGTGCGGCCATGCAGTCCAGTGATTGAGACGAGCAAAACAGGGGGTCAAAGAGAAAAGAAAGATGGTCACGAGAGAGTGCCTTTGCCAACAGGTTGGCTTCGACCAGGAATGAAACAAGAGAAGAACCAGGAAGCGTCCCAGAGTACTTACTATGAGAAACATGGAGTTTGTTGTGACAGACACACTAAACGGTTGGAACTTGCCATAAGCTTCAAATGTTTCACACTCAACTAATGTGTTTGGATCTCTGCAAGACAAAATAAGCAAATGAATAAATAAAATACTGTTTCAAATACTTGAACTAAAGCGACTATATATATATATATGTGTATATATATTTCGTATATGTATTTAAATAAATCTCTATTTCATTTTAGCTTGTGTGATAAGATCTCAATGATAGGAATCTATCCATGTTAGGAATCTATCCATGTTAATTACATGCAAAAATATTCAGTAGAAAAAAATGTACTGAGGCAAAAAGTGCAGGCTCTGGTTTACAAGTTCCAATGAAACTGTCCAACCCATGTCAGCATAAAAAGCAGACACTAAATGATGACGATGATGATAATGATATATAAAGTCATTGTTCAGCCCTTCTGTCAAATGTGTTGGAGAGAGTAGTGGGGAGGTGGAATGGTCAGAAAAACAAAGAAAGAATTTTCCAGACACTTACTGTTCAGCATTTCTGTCAAGGAGATTGGAATGTTTGACCAATGGGAACCTGGGATGGGATGTGTTAATAATTTCTGGTTTCTCTAGTTTTTGTGTTTGGTGTTTTGGAGATGGGGAAACTTTCTTCTGCTGATGTGTTTGATGACTATGATGATGTTGCTGTTGCTGTTGTTGTGGTAGTGGTGGTGACAGTTGAACTTTCTGGTGCTGTGTTTTCTGATTGTGTTGTTGTTGTGCTGGTGGTGGTAGTGTTGGCGATGGAGACAGTTGAACTTTTTGGCGGTGCGGTTGTTGACTGTGTTGCTGTTGCTGTTGTTTTGGTTGTGGTTGTTGAAGCTGTGGTGGGGGAGACAGTTGAACTTTCTTCTGCTGGTGACATTGTTGTGGTGGTGAGAACTTCTGTACTTTATGACTTTCTTCTTTAATTCCCTTTAATGAAAGGTTCAAGGCTAAAAACAACAACAATAATAAATAAATAAAAGCAAAAAATATGACACATATTAGTTAGATAGCATGGGGTAATTAAGTAATTAGTATTAGTTAATATGATCTAATTATCCTCTACCCTCGCACTCCTGCAACGTACCCAATCACATGTCACTTCTCTCTCACATCCTTCTCCTGTCTACTGTAACATGACTATCATTCTGCTGTTGTGTACTGCCAATCATCTTCTGCTACTCCACCATCCACAACTCATGCATCATTGGTCAGCCACCGGTCACTATATCTGATCTTCACTCTTATTCAGTCTCTCTTGCAACCCTCACACAATCCAAAAATCTTAAAAAGCATCATCAAAATATAACTATGATGATGATAACCTTCCTATGAAGAACACTCTGCAATTCTTTCCTGGTCCATTTTTACTCCCAGCAGTTGATGACATACAATATCTCGAGAACAACATCAATCACACAAATTTCTCTGATGTCAAAAATCTTGCAAAAGCCTCAGACACAGAACCCCTTCCACCCACCCCACTCCACCCTCCTCTCCTAATTTATTAATGTGAACACAAAAAAAGACTCTGAGTCCATAAAATTTCTTCTTTCCTTGCCAAGGGGTTGAACAAATTTGAAAAGTTTAAAACCATTTCAGCGTTTATTTAAGATGGTAATTTGTTTCTTATGAAGGGGTGGTCCTTATAAAGATCCTTATAAGACCCCTACCCCTCTATAAGAAACACTGGGTTACATAGGAAATAGCTATATGTATAAAACCAAATATGTGACTAACCTTCCTCTTGAATATCACTGTGACTCCAGTCCACATGTCTGCAACAGGAAAATTGCAGCATTAAAGAAAACAGAAAAACAATGAAATAATAGAAGACTTCACTCTTGTATTTCTCTTGTTATTTCATCATTACACACACACACACACACACACTGTCACTCATATTGTTCCTTTTTGTGTCCCCTTTTCCAATGCTAGCCTGAGTTAAACAAAAAACATCATTGAGATGCTGTTTCCCTGCTGCTAATCGTTAACTGTTTCTCAGTTAAGGGTTGGCAACAAGGAACACATCTGGCCATAGAAAATCGACTTCAAAAAATCCCGTCTGACCCTTGCAAACAGGGAAAAGTGGATGTAGAATGAGGATGAAGATATATATATAAATAATAAGGGACAATGGATAATTGTCAGCTCATCACAGCTGTAACGAGCAGACAATTATCCATCGTCTGTTATTATTCATTTGATTATAACACACCAAAGGGATTTACGACTTGTCGGACACCCTAGAGAATACCAACAACATGCAATTCAAATGTAACGCATGATTTGAACCAGCCCCTAATTGCTAATTACTCACAGGGCTGGTTTTCTCTGTGTACACAACTGGAATATCTTCATACTCATCAACCATCGGCCGGAACCACAGGTTTATCGAACGCTGGTGCCAATCTTTTCAAGTAACCGATTCTATCTCAATCCTTATTTTGCTATTTATAAATATACATATATATATATATATATATATATATATGTATGTGGAAGTGTGTGGCTTAGTGGTATGAGTGTTGGACTCATTATCGTAAGATTGCAGTTTCGATTCCTGCACTGGGTGATGTGTTGTGTTCTTGAGCGAAACACTTCATTTCACAGTGTTCCAGTCCACTCGGCTGGCAAAAAGGATTAACTCTGTGACAGCCTGGCCTCCCATCTAAGTGGAAGACTTCTATGCCACAAAATCTAGGAAACCAGCCTACGGCCTAGGAATGTCCTTTTAATCCCTTTCACAATTCCTTAGTCAGCCCAGAGCTATAGTAGAAGACACTTGCCCATGGTGCCATGCAGTGGGACTGAACCGAAAACCACATGGTTGCAAAATGATCTTCTTTACACAGCCATGCCCGAACCTTTGTGTCGTAAATATTTTCTGAAAAATATTCAATTTTACTTACTTTTTGGTTTTACCATTGGTTATAGGTTTATGACCTATATGTGCTGGCAGAGGGGGTTTCAATGTAGTTCTTCGTTCCAGTTCAAATTCAGGCACTTTATGGAACAAGTCTTTGGAATTCCGATTGGTTTTCATAATGTTAGAAGAATCATCCAGCAGAGGCACCTGTAAGAGAGGAGAGTATTTTCCTTTGATAACTTCTGGTTGGTATTATTAGAGGGGGAAAAAACACAACGGGCTTCTTTCAGTTTCCATCAAACAAATCCACTCTACAGCTGTAGCCAGTACAGGGCTGTAACAGAATACACTTTCCCATGGTGCCACAGAGTGGGACTGAACATAGGACCATATGATTGGGATGGTTGGGAATCAAGCTTCTTACCCACACAGCCATACTTGGTTAGCACTGAATAGCAGAGAGAGAAAGAGAGCCTTTTCTATTCTTTCAAGGGGCATGGTATGGTTTGAGGGATATTTGGCTGTTATTTCTAGATGGTTGAACAACCTGATCTGTCAATGTCTCAGGTTCATTCAATGTTGCGTGTTTATATTGGCAGCAGATGGCTGAAGTTGGTGCCAATAGAATCTAACATTTTAATTTATTGCTGGGAAGTCTTATGACAAGACAGAATCGGTTTGGAGGTCAACGGAGGTTTGCGAGGAATGGAAATAGAATTTTCAAATAAGCAAACACAAGAAAATCTATTCCCCCCCCCCCCGGTTTTCTGGTCCTTTCCATGTATTACAACACACATACACAACACACACACACAGATATATATATATATGCATATACAAGACACATTAACACACATACAAACATACACATTCATATACACACATACACACACACACATAGAGACAGCCATATACACACACAGACACGCATACACACACACATACACACACAAAAAACAGTTACACACACATACACACAACCACACATAAAAATATGCACACACACACACACATATAAAGATACACGAATACATAGACACAAACACATACATCATAGATACAAACACATGCACACACACACACACAGACATGAAAATACACATGCACAATTGTACACACTACATATGCATACACACAGACAGACGCACACATACATGAACACTCAAAGTCACACATACACACTTGCAACCACACACACACACACACACACACACACATTTAAAGCGTGTACAAAGCTTCGAATTTATGAAGGAGGTGATACAGTAAAAACATAAATTACTGTTGTTGCCTGCATCTTTCAAGTTAATCTGAACAAATAACCCCAACCCACACCATGACCACCACCATTAAAAGTACATTTCACAAATAAAAAATACAAAAAATAAAAAGCTGCTGCTGCTGCTACTACTAATACTAAAACTATAACTACAAATACTACTACTACTACTACTACTACTACTAATAATAATAATAATAATAATAATGATAATAATAATAATAATAATAATGATAACAAAGCAACAACAATATAAATAATAGACAAATAAATGAAAACATGATAATAGTAATGATGATGATGATGACGACTGATGAAGATGATGATGATGATGATGAGGGATGGTGATGATTATAATAGCAACAACAACAATAAAGATAATAGATAAATAATAAAAAAATAATGGTAATAATGATGATGATAATAATATTAAAAATAAATAATAAGAATAAAATTACATTTCAATATCAAATGACAGTAATTATAGAAATAAAAACAAAAAAAATATTAAAAAAAGGAGAAAAAATTTAACTCAGTCAGATTGACTAAAAAAAGAAATATTATTACAAATGTCTCTCTCTCTCTCTCTCTCTCTCTCTCTCCTTCCTTTTTTTCTACCTCCAATAAAAGATGATTAAAAAAATAAACGTATAATTTTTTCCAAAAAAAGCCCAAAATGAAATTTAAAAAATAATACTTATGATAATAATAATAATAATAATAATAATAATAATAATAATAATAATAATAATAATAATGACAACAACAATAATAATAATAATAATAATAATGACAACAACAATAATGATCATAATAATAATGGTAATCATCATCATCAACATGATAATAATAATAATAACAATAATAATAATAGCAACAATAAGATTAATGATAAGAATTCTAAAAATAAGTAAAATGGAAAAAAAAAAAAATTCAGAAATAAATTTTAAAAAATAGCTGTTTTGAATAAACAAAATTAGATTTGAAAAAAGTATGAAGCAGAAAAAATAAAATGAATAAATTAGAAAAATAAAAAGTGAATAAAATAAAAGAAAATAATGAAGTTAAGTTTTTTTTTCATACATAGAAAAAAAAAAAGGAGAAATAAAATAAATATAAAAACAGTAAAAAATAATTTAATCGATAAAATCTCATATTTCATATGAAAGTTGCTGAGATGATTTTTGACTAAAAACTGCCTACTGCCTGTCTAATTTAGAGGAAAATATTGTTTTGTGGATTTCAAACACACACACACACATACATGTGTGTGTGTATGTGTGTGTGTGTGTATTAAAAATATATATCTGGGTGTTTGTATGTATATATATATGTATATATATATATATATATATATATATATATATATATATATATATATATATATGTTGATGGTGGTGCCCCAGCGTGGCCACAGCTTTTGAGCTGAAACAGATAAAAGAGTAACGTGTGTGTGTGTTTGTATCTTTTGCTTGTTTCAGTCATTAGATGGTGGCCATGCTGGGGAACCACCCTGAAGAATCTTTAGTCAAATGGATTGACCTTAATTTTTTTTTCTTTTTCTTAAGCCTGGCACTTATTCTATTGGTCTTCTTTGCTCCCAGTGGATCTTACAGGGACATAAACACACCAACACAAGTTGTCAAGCGGTGGTGGGGGACAAACACACACACACACACAACAGGCCTCTTCCAGTTTATGTCTCCCAAATTCACTCACAAGGCTTTGGTTGGCCTGAGGTTATAGCAGAAGATACTTGGCCCTGAAGTAGGACTGAACTGTGAATCATCTGGTAGGGAAGCAAACTTTTACCACACAGTCACACCTACACCTGTGTATATGTATATATATATATATATATATATATGGGAGAATTCACCAGCATGACGACTCCATATATATGGGATTGTCAACACTTGGTGCATCATTTAATGGAGAGTCGCCATATTCCATTCCATAGCTGCCATCTCTGAAGAGCATAGGGTTACATAATCAGATTGTTATCTAACACTCTGTTGAAACCCTAGTGCAAAACTGATTGGTAAGATCAGCAGTAATGGATATATAATACTGTATACTTCAACTGATATATCTATATCTATCTATCTCTATATATATATATATATATATATATATATATATATATATATATATATATATATATATATATATATATATATATATATACTTCTAATATAAGGATGAAAAAGCCAAAATGCAAATTGACGTGGGCAGGATTTGAAACCAGAATATTAAAGTGATATAACTGAATGCTGTGATACAGACAATTTGGGTCCAACATCTCATTCAGTTCTACCACTCCAATGAAATACCCCCCCCCCCCCCACAACACCTCCACTCTTTTAATAACTGCAACAACAACAACAACAACAATAATAATAATAATAATGAAATTAATAATTTAATAACAGTAATTTATGACATGGAAATGAAACAGTTTCTACTTTGGGATTATGGTATAGTGGAAGAAAGTAACAACAACAACAACAACAACAACGTCCTCCTCCTCCTTCCCATCATCATCGACAGCAGCAGCAGCACTGAGTAAATATCTTTAATTAGTAATAATATCATTAGATTCCTGTTTCATGGCCTTGTTCTTATTTCCATAGTTACTGATACATTGAAGTTGCCACAGACAGTTGGAGGGGACGGTGTGTGTGTGTGTGTGTGTGTGTGTGTATGGGGGAGGTTTGATGGAAGGGTGGTGGTGGTGGGGTGGAGGTGGAATGCTTTGCCAAGAGTTATAATGGCCATTGTTTTATGCAGCTTTGCTATTCTTGATATGACAAAAGAATGGAAAGATCATAAGGAATACTAATAAAAGGATTTAAATGAAGGGTGGCAAGAGGGGTGGGTGGGTGGTGAGGGTGGGGAGAAAGCAAAAGGGGTGGGCGTGCATGGGTGGGTGTAGCAGGGAGGAGAAGAGAAACAAAAGATAAAGATAGACCTACGCACATATTTATATACATGTATGATTATACATTAATCTATCTATCTATCTATCTATCTATCTATATATATATATATATATATATATACACACATCTATCTACCTACATATATAAATATGTAGATGTATATATGTATATATTCATTTATACACATACATACATGCACACACAAATGCACACATGCCCCTGTGCACACACACACATTAATATATGTAATGTGAAGAAAAAAATCAATTGATGGAAAGAACAAAATATGATAAAAGAAGGGATCAAGGGATGAAATATAAGGAAGCAACAACAACAACAGCAGGGATGAGAAAATCGAATCCTATTCTGCAGCAAATAAACAGCAATTATTAGAGACAGATTTAACTTGAACAACTGAATTGAAAAACAGAAACCCCAAAGTAGGGTTAACAACTTGCTTGAGGGTGTACAAACCTAATGGCTGAGTTAACAGACTGATTTCAAGAATATAACCCCCAGTGGTCAACCCAAACAGCTGGTTTCAGGGACCACATCACAATGGTTGGGTTAAAACTGATTTCATACACATACACCAGTGGTGGGATAAAAAGCTGATCTTATGACTGGGTCACCCTCTGATTTCAGGGGCAAAACTCAATGGTTTTATTTACAGTTAATTTTGCGGCACACCCTTCGTGGTTAACCTGAACAGCTGGTTTCAGGGATAAAGCACTAGAGTTGGGTAAACAATGACTGTGAGGGCAACAAAACCCAGCGCTTGGTTTGAATGAGTAGTTTTAGGACATAAATCCAATGAATAACTAGTTTGAGGGATGCAGGGCTTTTATTAAGTACAACATAGGTTTTGACCTGTAACATTTAAACACTAATCGATTTATATCTATTTGTCCAAATTATTTATTATATATATATATATATATATATATATATATATATATATATATATATATATATATATTTACACATCTATATATTCATACACACACATATGCACTTACCCACACACACACAATGTACCAAGCAATAATAACAGATCAAGCCATGCAAAAGAACAAAAAAAAAAAAACAGAAAACGGTAGAATAAAACTTTTAAGTCATTGCTTACCAGATTGTCACAGACATTGCCATTCTGTCGCTGCTTTCGACACCAAAGTGATTTCCAGGAAACTAACTTCCTGCCTTTGTATTTGATCTGAAATAGAAGTTTAAGGATTGACAAGTTACTGTTATTGCTGCTGCTGCTGATGATGATGATGAATATGCTAATAATAACAACAAAAACAACAACAATAATAATAATAATAATAATAATAATAATAATAAAATGATCCTTTCTTGTTTTGGTTCAAGGTTAGTGACTTTGAGAGGTGGGGAAGGTGATTATAGGGACTCAAATGCTCAACTGGTACCCACTTTTGCAGCTTGGCATGCCAATGGTTCTGCCAGCTCACTGCTTTGATAATAATAATAATAATAATAATAATAATAATAATAAAGTTTAGTCATGGTTGGAATGGCTCTGATCATAGATCTGTCTGTTGGTGCCGGATCAGAGATGACCTGGGGTTAAATACCACCGCCTCCGCCGCTGCCACCACCACCTCCGCCGCTGCCACCACCACCTCCGCCGCTGCCACCACCACCTCCGCCGCTGCCACCACCACCTCCGCCGCTGCCACCACCACCACCACTAACAACAACAACAGTTGACTGGTCTTCTTCAATACTTCAATATTTTGGCACCGTTTTCATTGATCTCTACCAATGATATTTTAGAACTGATGATCAATCTTCACTCAGTACCAGTTACCAATGATCTTGGGGACAGCAGCAAGAGAAGGAAGAAATCAAAGAACATACACAGCTCCTAAAATATCCGAATGTAACATTTCCAGCATCCATTAAAGAAATATTGGATTCATCTCAAGTTTCAAAAACAAAATTTGCAAACCATTTATTTTTTACTTTGTTTATTTTCATTTAGTTGGATTATTATTATCATTATTATTATCATTATTATTATCATTATTATTATCATTATTATTATCATTATTATCATCATCATCATCGTTGTTATGGTTGTTGTTGTTGAAACCTAAGATGTAACATAATAAGGATGACTATTTATTTATCTGGCGCTATTCTATATTTTGGCAAACAAAGAAAGTACCACATTTTGTGTTCTGTTTCCTCCTCCTCCCCTCCTTTTTTTCCTACTTCACTACTACCACCACCACCACCACCACCACCACCACTGTGGCCACGGTCTTCTTTTTCCTCACCCCCATCATCACTGCCACTGCCACCACCACCACCACTTCCTAACATGCCGACCACTCCAAGAGTGTAATGGGTGCTTTTTATGTGTCACTGGCACAGGTGCCATTTGCATGACTCTAGCAACGGCCATGACTCTGATTCCACTTGGCTTGATGAGTCTTCCTAAGTACAGCATATCACCAAAATAAAAAAAAGAAATTGCGAGCTGGATCAAAAAAAGAAAAAAGAAAAAAGCAAGTAAGTAGTGGACAGTCTGTTAGTTAGAATGATGGAAGAGGGTTAAACTTACCGATGCCCAGCCACAGCCAGACTTTTTGGAAGGATTGACCAGTTTTTTGCAGTGACTAGCCCAGGCACTTGGTGAGTTGAAAATTTCATTATTTTCTTGCCACCTGATCTTACCATTTGGAAGAAGGTCAGCAGCAAATTTCTTTCCCTGATTTAGAAAAAGAGAAAAAAAAAAAAAAAAAGGATGGTATAAATATAATTAGCCAGAATAAATCATTACTAAAATATAATTAATTCATAAAAATAATTATAAAATATAATTGCTTAATGTTGATAGTTACAAAATATAATTGGTTAATTTAACTCGTTTGAAGAATTAGAAAAAAACTAACAAGAAATCATTGTCATTTAATGTTCCCTTTTCTTTGGCTGGATGCTCTTCCTGTCACCAACTCTCACCTGTTTCCATGCAAGGTAACCCTAACCCTAACCCTAATCCCCAGTTTCCGCATTACCCACCAGATAAGGGATCGGGGGACCCTGTCAAAGGCTTTCTCCAAGTCCACAAAAGCCGAATTCCAACTTTACCATTAATCTCTAGAGTCAATAAAATGAAGAACCAGCCAGGCACTGGTTCTCCCCACTGGTTCTCCCCACTGGTTCTCCCCACTGGTTCTCCCCACTGGTTCTCCCCAAATGTTTCTGACTTTGTGCCTCTTCAAGAACAGATTATTGTCGTAATGTTCCTCGTAGCTGCCCTTGTGGCAAATAAAAGAACTGATTGTTATATGTAATGATTGAAATCAGGAAGAAAGAAGTTGGTGGGTGGGTGGGTGGAGGTCCCAGTGTTTTTACATCAGACAAAATCTGTTGGGGACCACATCAGTAGGTTGTACTTTGCATCAAAGGTTTCAGTTCACAACCATCTTTACCAGTTCCATTACTAGCTCCACCACCACAACAACAACCACCACCACCACCACCACAACCTCTACCATCTCCAGCTTAACCACTACCATCACGATCAGTGGTGGTGGGGGTATGAGTGGTGATAATAGCAATAGCAGAGGAAGTGGTAGTGCTAGGAGTGGTAGTAGGAGTAGTTAACAGATAGAAAAAAAAAAACTGTCAACAGAGAAATAAGAAGAATAAAAAAAAAATTCCAATGGAAAAAATATAAATATAAAAAAAAAATTGGAAAAGAAACATTGAACATTATTTACAGATTTATATTTCAAAGACATTTAGAAATAATACGTTGTTGCAGTTGTTGTTATGGTTGTAATGGTTATTATTATTATTATTATTATTATTATTATAATTATTATTATTATTGGTGTTTTATTAGTTGTGTTTATTTTTGTAGTTTTGGTTGTTGTTACATCTATTGCAGATGTTGCTGTTGTTGTTCTCCATTACCGAGTATTTATTGGAATCATTTCTGATGACTCTCAACATGACAGAAAGTAAAAGCCATGATTTGTAACATTCAAAGTAATCTTTAAACACAGAATGAAATACGTTTCATCTTTTTCTTATTGTATTCACACACACACACATATATATATATATATTTATGCATATATGCACACACACATATAGACACAAACACACACACACATACACATATATATGTCTATGTACACATTTATACATACAAATATAGAAAACATATTTGAGTTTACAAAAGGTAGAGGAGAAAAGTGTACAGCATGTAGTTTCAGCAGCGAAATGACCCCCTGTTAAGGCTCAGTCCGGAGTTTTGCCCCTGTTGCTCATCATATAACAAATGCAGTCAATTACACAGGCAGAACTCTGAGTCGTAACACTCAAACACACACTTCTGAGTGTGTGTATAAACATATATGTGTGTGTGTGTCTGTGTGTGTGTGTGTGTGCTGATGCCACATAAAAGGCTCCGAAGCTGGTGCCATGTAAAGAACATGCAGCACACTCTATAAAGTGATGGGTGAAGAAACCATGGTTGGAGGGGGGGGGGGGCATCAAGGTTTGGTGTGGCTCCCTGGCTTGCCAACTTCTGTCAAGTCACCCAACTGATGCCAGCATGGAAGAATGGACACGCTAAAAGAAAATACACACACAAGCATCCATAGGTACAGGTGTGGCTGTGCAGTAAGAAGCTTGCTTCTTAACACACATGGTTCCAGGTTCAGTCCCACTTTGTGGCACCTTGGGCTGACCAAAGCCTTGTGAATGGATTTGGTAGATGGAAACTGAAAGAAGCCAATCATATATAAGTATGTGTGTGTGTGTGTGTGTATGTGTATATCTTTGTGTCTGTGTGTCCCCCTCTCCAATGCTTGACAGCTGGTGTTGATGTGTTTGACTAAAATTGTTCAAGGCAGTGCCCCAGCATGGCCACAGTCCACTGACTAACGCAAGTAAAAGCTAAAAGCATGCTTAAATGATCACATAAAGAGGATGGGTTGTGAGTCTAGGAATCACAATTCCATCATTGTGACAAGGAAATAGTTTGGAGTTTGTTAGCAACAATAATAATTATAAATATAATTAATTATTAATAATAATTACTATTATAAAATTTGTCTATTGGGGGATAAATTGTTGATTTAGTATTAAGTAATTAATTAAGCAATACTTATTAATTTAGTGGTAATCATGAATTTAGAATTGGTCAGCTGTAATAATTATTAAATTGGCAAAGATTATTGATTTGGAATTAATCAACAGCTACATTAATTAATTTGGAATTAGTCAACTGTGATAATTGCTGTTGCAGACTAGCTTGGATTAGATTGCAAGAATTAGTGAAAGGTCAGCCAAAATGGCCCTTGACATTGTGAGTTCAAATCTTGTCAACGTCAATTTTGCCTTTCATCTTTTGATGGTCAATAAAATAAAGGACCACTCAAGTCCCAGGGTTGATTTAATCAACAAACCCCCCACCCCACCCTCCAAAATTTCTGAGCAAAATTCTCAGCAATATTTCTTCTGATTTTTTACACTCTTGTCGACTGGAGCAATGTGAAAAGTGTTTTGCTCAAGAACACAACACATTGGTTGGTCCAGAAATTGAAATCACAATCTCATGTTTATGAGTCCACCACGCTAACCACTAAGTCAATAAGCCTCCACTCTGATTTTACGTAAGTATTAGAAATTGCAATGAATTTTTTAGCATTGGTGTGGCTGTGTGGTTGAGAAGATTGCTTCTTAGCCATGCAATCTCAGGTTCAGTCCCTCTGAATGGCAACTTGGCCAAGTATTTTCTACCAAAGCCCTGGGCCAACCAAAACTTTGTGAGTGAATTTGGTGGACAGAAACTATAAGAAGCCTGTTGTGTGTGTGTGCATGCTTGTGTATACCCTTGTCTTGAAATCCCATGACAGTTGTACAAGGACACCATTGTCGTACAAAAGATGATGTACATTTCCAGACTTCCATGAAGAACTTGTCTGGCCACGGGAAAATTTACCTTTCCTGGGAACAGGTGAAACTCATTAAACGGGAAAGCATCAAGTAGCAAGAAAAACAAGTTCCGTCTGACCCATGCCAGCATGGAAAAGTGCACGTTTAATGGTGATGATGATGATGATGATGATGCCATATCACATCCAGGAACATCACAAGATGTTGTATTAGGAAGCAAGAGTACACATAGAAAACCCAGTTAAATACCCCGTACTCACAGACATTGTGCCCCTTCTTTTCAAACCTTATAATCCCCAAAACTAAGGAATGCTTCCAAACATGTTTGGTCATAATCTAAAAGCATGTCTGTGTAATTAAGCTACTTTTATAAATGGAATAGATTCCCATGTTTTCTTGGAGAAGTAATTCTCTGTGTTAATGCCATTCCTATCTTATTAGAATGCACATGTTATACATTAGTAACATATATATTTGTAATACAAAGTCGGGTTCCTTAGAATATACTGTGTGATTAGAATTTAGAATTTAAAAAAATTGTACTAATCCGTTGCTATTAGAAACCAATCTTTAGTTTTTTCTTCTTATTTTCTTCTTTTATTTCTCTGTACTTTGGTAATTTAAATGTTTCTAATAATAAACCAGCTTCCCCAAATCATAGCATCTGACTGTAATTTGATAATCAAAGAGTCTCATATTAATCTGGTCCTGATATCCTACTCATCCCTCTCCTCGTGCATTTCGTTTCCATTATAAAACTATTTCTCTACAACTTTCCTACAACATGACTACACACACACACACATCAGAGAGAAAGATAGGTAGATAAACTGTGACCCAAGGAAAAATATACACACGTACAAAAGTTACGAGTGAAAAATCTCACCTCGCACTCAGTAAGTGTTTTATAATGATGCAGACATGCACATAATACACATGACTACACACTCACACACACACTCACACACTCACACGTATACATTTATATGTGCATGTATGCATGAATATATGTCTGTATGCATGTGATGAGTTCCTTCCAGGTTTTGTCTACCAAATTTCACCCACAAGCCATTGGTTAACTTGTATCTATAGTTTCATATTACTTTGAATTAATCCTGCATTATTTTGTAGCTTCTAGATTTTGATGACATGATTGCTTACTTTTAGAATGACATTGTAGGGTAGGTGTGAGAGGCCAGATCTGGCCAGTTTGAACATAAAACAAGGCTGGATATTTTGGCTGCTTTAAATGTTAAAGGGTTAAGCGTGGAGCCATCCTTGGGGAGCTTCAGTCGTGTAATTAATAAATTTTCATCATGAGAAGTGATTGGTAGCTTCTCACGCAGTTTTCCCCCATTTCTTGAGAAAGGGTTGCAGTGAGCGCCCTCTACCTTTACTGATGGCACAACAGTGGGGAGAGGGGAGGAGAAAGAGAAGAAGGGTGGGGAACTGACCGGTGCTTTATTTATCTTAAATGTTGACCCTGAGAGGATGAAAGGTAAAGCTGACCTCAGTTGGATTTGAAATCAAAGCCCAGAGAGTTGAAACAAATACCACAAGGTTATTCTATCCTGCTAATTCCTTATTCACCTACACACACACACACACACATCATATGTGTGTGTATCTGTGAATGTTTGTGGTTCTGTGTGTATATGATTGCCTCTGTATGTGTGTGTGTATAAGTATATCTATATACACACACAGAAGCAAGTATGTGTGTATTTAATGGTAATTTTGTATAAAACATACAACAGCTCAGAGTTCCTACATTCTATAGAAATATTCCCAAGCCACAAAGGAAGTTTTATTCTCCAGTTTAAGACAACATTGCTGCATAAATTCTATATGAAATGCCAAACCAATACCACCGGCTGCTCTACAAAGGCCATTGAAACAAAGACGGAATGCCATATAACATTTCCTCAAAATGAATTGTTCTTCAAATGAAGACATTTTACACCATTATCAGTGTGTGTGTTTGTGTGTGTGTGTGAGTGTTTATGCATGAATAATACAGGAAACTATGTGTGTATATATGTATCTCAATGAATATAAATAGTTGTCTATATTATGTATGTGTGTGTGTAGGCATATATAAATATCTATATCTATATATATATATATAGAGAGAGAGGGAGGTAGTGAGATATGTGTGTATGTGTGTGTATGTATTATGTATGTGTGTATGTATACACACACATACATCAAATATATATATGAGATCAATAAAATATCTGACTGAAGAAGTAAGTACACATGTCAATAGGATTGATTTAAAACCCTTGAAGGCAGTGCTCCAGTTTGGCCAGATTTTAATGATTGCAACCAGTTAAACAATAAAAGGTTATTTTCAAATGTGATAATGTGTGTGTGTAAACACACAGACACACACGGCTGTGTAGTGATTTGGATAGAGTCCTGCTGAAACAATTAACTCTTAGCCTCTGAACTCACGTACATTGAGGGTTGCTACAATGCACTGGAAAAACTAAGGGATCACTTGGGGTTCTAAAACTCCTAGTATTATGAGGTGTTTGCCACTTTCGCCTCCAGGTAAGGGTTGGTGTCAGGAAGAGTATCCAGCCATAAAAAAATCTGTCTCACCATAGCTTTTTGTTCAACCCACTGCAAGTATGAGCTGTTGATGTTAAAGGGTTAAGTCAAGGCTTTGGCAAAAGACATTTTCTCAAGGTGCCATGCAGTAGAATTGAACCTGGAACCATGAAGTTGCGTTGCAAAGGAAACCGTCAAACCACACATCCATGCATGCAGATGCGATTTAAACCTCCATTGCCCTTACATAACATGCAAGTGACAGAAAGGAGTTGAACAAAACACACACACATACACACACACACACACACACACACACACACACACATTGAGATAATAATCGCATTGGAATAGGAAGAAATGAAACTTAACAAAACACACAAAAAACAAACATTAAAAATATTTGGAAAGATAATTAAGAGAAGAAAATAGAAATAAATGAAGATTAAGTAATTTCAATGCAGTGGTAACGCTAACAACAACAACAACAACAACAACAACAACAACAACAACAACAACAACAACAACAACAACAACAACAGCAGCAGCAGCAGCAGCAGCAGTAATGCTCAGAACATCAACAACACAAACAACAAAAACTAACAATATTGACAGCAGCAACAATTGTAGTAACGGCAACAGTGACATGAACAATAACATTGACAACAACAACTCAACAAAAACAAATTCATTAACTTCAACAGCAACAACAAAAATGATAATGAAAAGCAGAACATTGCCAGCAACAAGCAGCCGTGATAGCAACATTAACAGCAGCAATCACAACAGGAACAGGTGTAGGAAGAGGAACAACAACATCAACATTGACAAATGCAACAACAACAACATGACAGTAATGTAGAAAAAAAAACAAATAATTAAAAACAAGTGCAAGAAATTACCTGCTAACCTCTAAGACAGAAGGAATATGTGTGGGGGAAAATCAATATGTGTGATTGTGTGTGTGTGTGTGTGTGTGTATGTGTGTGTGAGTGTATGCACATATCAATGTATGTGCATGTATGTGTGTGTGTGAATTATGTGTATATTTGCATGTGTGCGTGTATATGTATATTTGAATGGGTGAGTGTGTGTAAGTACGAGTGTGTTTGTATGTACATGTATATGTGTGTGTATGTATATGCCTGTGTGTGCATGAGAGAGAGAGAGAGAGAGAGAATGTGTGTGTGAGTATGTATGCATATGTGAATGCGTGAGAGTAAGTGTATGTGTGAGCACATTACATGTGTGCAAATGTGTGTGAGATTGAGGACATA
Organism: Octopus bimaculoides; assembly: GCF_046866305.1. Taxonomy (NCBI): domain Eukaryota; kingdom Metazoa; phylum Mollusca; class Cephalopoda; order Octopoda; family Octopodidae; genus Octopus; species Octopus bimaculoides. The sequence continues at coordinate 674,206 of NC_142952.1, read as the reverse complement.
CGTGTGAGTATGTATGTGCGTGTATATATCATACATACACAGAATTATGTGTGTGTGTGCGTGTGTGTGTGTGTATGCATGTGCGAAGCAAAAAAAAGAAAAAGAAAAGGAGAAGGAAATGTGTTTATAAACAATATCTGTGATGAGAGCAAATGTTTGCCTTTGCTGTTGAGATGATGATGGCAGCTGTGACAGAGGTCTGGTTGAGATTTTGATTTTTCTAATCTGGGTTGGCGTTGGCAAAGTTCTCTTCTTTGGAAAGCACTCACGGAACAAGCTTTTAGCAGGGAAAAATGCAAATTTTCTTAGGCATATAATTTCTCCCCATCACCCTCACTCACTCTCTCTCTTCCTCCCCCTCATCACTGTCTCATCTCCAACCCCTTTTCTCTCTCTTATTTGATGACGTTTCTTTTCTCTCTCTCTCTCTCTCTCTCTTGCTTATCATGTTGTCTCTCTCTGTCTCACTCTCAAGTCTCTTTCACTCTCTCTCTCTTCCCCCTCTCTCTTTCTGTCACATGTCACTTTGTAAAACCATCAGCACTTTTTTGGTTTTGGAATCGGTTGGCTTTCCTTTCTTTCTTTCTTTCTTTTATTTTTTTTTCTATATTTTTGTTTGGTTTGTTTTGCCATTTTTTGTTGGTATTGGTTCAGAAATTAAATGAGAGAAGACATCACAGAAGGTTGTTAAAAGTTAAATAGTAATAAAGGGGTGGGGGAGTGGGGGTGGGGGAGTGGGGGTGGGGGTGGGGAGCCCTAAGAAAAACAAAAACCTCAAACAAAACACACAAATATACAGAATCTTCTGTCCCCCCCGCCAAAAAAAGAAGAGGTAGATATGTTATTAAGGAAAGAAACAGTAAAATTCGGTATCGACCACCCCACCGCCATCCTACCCAGATACAAAAAAACGGGGGGGGGGGGGGATTTAAAAAAACAGATGGAAGAGACAACAGGAGGAATATAGGATGATGACAATACAATGCTATATTGTATTTAATCAAATTTCTTTCTCTTCATGAAGGAAAAAGAATATATAAAAAAAAAAAACAGAAAAAAATGGGAGAGAAAAGAAATTAAGAAGAAAAAAGTGAAGAAAAAAAAAAACGCTTTCGAAATTTGGGTTGAAAATAAATATAATGAAAGAATGAAATGAAAAAAAAAATTCAGGAGGAAAAGAAAAATCTTAAAAAATTAAACAATATTTAAAGAAGGGGAATTGGGTGTGTGTGTGTGTGACATGGAAAAGTCATAAAAATGAATGATATATATATATATATATATATATATACACACACACACATACACACATATAATACATACATACAGACATATGTGTGTAACCCCACTCTACATTTATATATACATATATATATATATATATATATATATATATATGTGATAATACATCAAGTCACTTAAAATAGTGGAAGGCGGTGATATATATATATATATATATATATATATATATATATATATATATACATATATATATATATATACATATATATATATATATACATATATATATATATATATATATATATACATATATATATATACATATATATATATATATATATATATATACATATATATATATATATACATATATATATATATATATATATATATACATATATATATATACATATATATATATATATATATATATATACATATATATATATATATATATATACATATATATATACATATATATATATATATATATATACATATATATACATATATATATATTAAGAGAGAGGGAGAGATAGAGAGAGAGAGAGAGAGAGAGAGAGAGAGAGAGAGAGCAAGAGAGAGAATGTGTGTGTGTGTGTATAGATGACAAGGAAGGAAGTTGGTGGTCAGGGGAGTTTCGAATAATATCTGTAATATTTGAATGGGGCAGAAGAGAAATGAAATAAAATACATTATGATGATGATGATGATGATAAGGTATTTGGCAGGCAGCAAAGTTAGGGTAACTTCAAGTTTAAATACAAATGTGTGTGTTCAGGATTAATCATATAGATATAGTCCACAGGCATGGCAGGGTAGTTAAGAAGCTCAGTTTGCAATCATGTAGCTTCAGGTTCAGTCCCATTGCTTGGCACCTTCAATAAGGGTCTTCTCCTACAAACCTTGGACCAACCAATGCAGTGTTAGTGAATTTGGTAAGCAGAAACTGTATGGAAGCTCGTCATATATATGTGTGTTCCTTCCCCTAACCACTTGACAACAACAAGTGCTGTTTGTGTTTCGTTAGTTCACGTTACTCATTTTAAGGAGCACAGGGCCCAGTTCCCTGGTGTGTATCTAACGTTTTGAGCGGAGCTCTGCATCAGAAATATAGGAAAAGTCCAAAGAAGGGAAGACAGAGAAAGAAAATCGTCAACGATGCACACGCAGCCACATGCAGACAACCAAGGGGAGTTTTGCACTTTCTTGCTGAAGAAGCTGCACAGGTGATTTGTTTTTAGTGATCAAATGATTGTGCAGTACATTAGTACCCTTCCAGGTGTGCAATGTTCCACACATCAGGTGTTGAAGTGATCACAGAGTAATGTGAAATGAAGTGTTTTGCTCAAGAACACAACACACCGTCTGGTTCGGGAATGAAAACCATAATCTCATGATAACCACTAGGCCATGTGCCCTCACATGCACAAACACAGATGTTTACAACTGATTTATTTATACTGTTTCTACAGATCAAAAATATTAGTTTCTGTTGAACCCTATAACAGGGTGAAAGCATAGTCTCTTTGCTAAAACTTTTACATCTATTTAAATATAATACTATTCATATAAACATACATATATTGTGTGTATTGAAAAGTTTTTCATATTCACTTGGTCCTTTATATTTAGTTTGGAACATTAACCTTCCTAAGTCTATTTATGTTTAAAGACCTTCACTACCTCATCAAAACTAATAAGGAAATATGAATAATCGTTAATAAAAAAAAAGATTAAACTCAAGTAGTCATGTCGTCTATATAATATGCCGGGGAAAATGCTGTTTCATATATATATACATATATATATATATATATATATATATATATATATACACACACACACACACACATATGTATGTATATACACAAACACTCGCACAAAGTAAATTGTAGTACTAATACTAAAGAATGGCAATAATAATAATAATAATAATAATAATAATAATAATCTAACAGCAACAATAATTTATCATTAAAAATAAAACAACATAAACGACAATATAGTATAATTTTTTTAAAAGGAAAAAAATAGGTAAAGGTGGGAGATGATAGGGGTGGAGGTGAGGAAAGAGTGATCGCAATTTTACTGCCAGAAAACTAAAGTCAATTGTTTTGTTGATAAAATAGAATGAAATAGAATAAAAAATGACTTCTCCCTCACCACCAGTTAACAGATTTGATTTTATTCGTTGTATTTTTTAATGTTTTTGGTTAATTCTTCTTTCTTTCCACCTTTTTCTTAGCTAAGATAAAATGCAGTAACTTGAAATGGGTTATTTTAGATCTGACAACCGACAGTACAACAGACGGACATAAGTCAGTCGACATTTAAAGAAAGTAGACTTGTCGACTGCCGAACAAGTCAATAAATAAAATCAATAGAAAATGGATAAAAAGGTTGGGGATTTCTGTGGGGAAGGCTTTTGTTCAGTTTAGTTTGAAAAAAAAAAAATAATAATACAGGATAGGAAGAAATATTTTTTTATGAGGAAGGGAGAGAGACAGCATGTCGGATCTCGTCAGTTGATAGTCGAAGACAATCAACTGCCCAACAACTCATTAAAATCGTTAGAAAATGGGTGAAAAGGTTGGGGTTTTTTGTGGGGAAAGTCTTTTGTTCAGTTTTGTTTTCTACAAAATACAGGAGCCGAAAGAAATATTTAGGAGAGAGAAAATGGTACAACTACATAGTTTCTGGGTTGGTCAAGTATCTTCTACTACAGAAGTGGGGATGACAAAAGCCTTGTGAGTGGATTTAGTAGACGGAAACAGCGAGAAACCCGTTGTGTGCAATATATATGTATGTGTGCATCTTTGTTCCCCACTGATGCTTGTAACTGGTGTAAGTTTGTTTATGACTTGTGACTTAGTAGTTCAGCAAGAGAGATCAATAGAATAAATACCAGGCTTCAAAGAGGAGAAAAGAAAAAGTACTGGGGTGAATTCTGTTGACCAAAACCCTTCAAAGTGGTGCCCCAGCAATGAGTGAAACAAGTAAAAGATAAAATCCCCAAAACTGAAAAATAATTCTTACCAAGTATTCCAAAGAGAGACAACCTCCACCGGACTCTATGACACCATCCTTCATCAACATATTCAGCGTTATGCCACGACCTCGTCCACATCCCATACCAGCACCGGATGCATTCGAACCACTTCCTCTTCCAACACCTCGTGCAGTCGTGCCGCCAGGTGCTGTGATTCTTCCGCTATTTTTACTGCCAGGCCTGCTGTTCGAACAATCAATCATTTCTTGCGATTTGTGATATTTCGACGACAGCAGATGGTGTTGCCTCTGCTGTTGCTGCAGCAGGGGCTGTTTCAAATAGAGTTTGTGTGGATCAGGTAAAGACAATGGGGTTTCTATTTTGTTACTTCTCATCAGATTCCTATCATGCGATTGTGTTGTAAACCTCATCTTAATGCCATTACCATTTTTATTGTTATTATTGTTATTATGATTATTATTATTATTGTTGTTGTTGTTGTTGTTGTTGTTGTTGTTGTTGTCGTCACTGTTGTTGTTGTTGTTCTCCAAAGTGGAGACAAGCATCCGTTTCGGGCTGCTAACTCTGTGTGTCTCGTCATCACCCATTTCCTCACTCTCTGCCTCCTCCTCTCTCTCTTCTTCCTCTTCCTCTTCCTCTTCCATTTCTGCTGCTTCTTCCATTGTTGCTTCTCTTTCTTCTTCTTCCTCCTCTTCTTCTTCTACTTCTTCTTCTTCCATTTCCTCCTCTACCGCCTCATCAGCTTCACCGATATCTCCGTCCTCTTCGTCTTCTGGTTCACCGCTATCATTGATGTTGCTACACCTATAGCTATTGCCGTTCTCTTCCAACGAGGGACTTAGTCGATCCATTTCAACATCTTTCAATTTCTCAATGCTGTTTTCTGTAAAATAAAAAAAAATTGAAAAAAAAAATGTAATTAGTAATAATAATAATAATAATAATAATAATAATGGTTTCAAGTTTTTCCACAAGGGCAACAATTTTGGTGGGAGGGGATGAGTTAATTACTTTGACCCCCAATGTTCAGCTGGTCCTTATTTTATTGACCCCAAAAGGATGAAAGGCTAAGTCAACCTTGGCAGAATTTGAACTCAGAATGGAGCAATGGGTGAAATACTGCTAACTATTTCGTCCAGCGTGCTAATGATTCTGCCAACTCACCACGTTAAACAACAACATCAACAACAATATAATAATAATAATGGTTTCAAATTTTGGCACAGGGCCAGCAGTTTATGTGGCAAGGGGGAAGTCGATTACATTATGATGATGATACTGATAATGGTTTCAAATTTTGGCACAGGGCTAGCAGTTTTGGGGGAGGGGTAAGTCAATCACATCGACCCCTGTGTTCAGCTGGTACTTATTTTTATCGACCCTGAAAGGATGGAAAGCGAAGTTGACCTTGGCAGCATTTGAACTCAGAACATAAAGACAGGTGAAATGCAGCTAAGCGTTTTGCCCAGCATGCTAACAATTCTGCCAGCTGGAGCCACCTTAATTATAACAACAACAACAAGAATGAGAGAGATTTTAGGGAAAAGAATAGTTGATTCTATTAACGTCAGTACTTGATTGATACTTTATTTTGTAAAGAGGTGACAGAGATAGAAACAGTCATCAGAGAGAGAAGAGGATGGGGAGGATGAGGGAGAAGGAAGAGAGAGAGAGAGAGAGAGAGAGAGAGAGAAGTCAAGCAAGAAGTGAGAAAAAGGGAAAACATGGTAGAAAGAGAAAGTAAAAAGAAAGAAGAGAATTCAATGTTTTGGACGTTTATTACAAAAGCTCAATGTTTTGAACAGTGACTCTTTGTCAAGAAAAGAACACTCAATGTTTTGGACAGTGGCTCTTTATCAAGGACAGGGGAAAAGAAAATGGATGAAAAAAGGAAATGAATGTGAAATGGAAAGTTATTCTTTAGTTGAAGTTTTAATGATGGTAAAGACTGGTAGGAAGGAGCAACACACACACACACACACACACACACACACACACACAGAGGAATAAAGACATACCTAAATAAATACATACAGGCACACACCAACATATGAATGTGCATATGTGTGTCTCTATATACATATGTATGTATACACAAACGCATATATACATGCATCCATAAACAAATACACTGCCAACTTCACCACCACCACCACCACCACCACCACCACCACCACCACCACCACCACCACTACCCTACCACATGTTGTTGTTGTTGTTGTTGTTGTTGTTGTTTCTTTTATTCTTTTCTTATTTTCGCTTGTTTGTTTCATTTAAGAAATTGTACCAGAATCCATCTAAATGATGAATGACATTAAATTAAGAATAGCTTCCAGAAAATTCCATTAGGAATCATGGAATAATGAGAAAACCAATTTGTAAATGTGGCAATACTGATGATATAAAATGCAAACTTAAAGAACATGATTAATTAAGTTTTAATATCCAAAACGATCATAATTCCAAAGAACTTTACAATTAGACTTATTCCCCACCCCCCATGCACAATCGTCGGCTGTTTGCTGTTGATTTCTTTAATCATTTTAAAAGCAAATCTTTTTGAGATAACTCTAAGATTACCAAGGGCTGCTGCCTGTCCCCGGGGTTCTTCCCCCACTCCCACTCTGTATTTGTTGTTGTTATGTAGCACCAGGGCTGTCCTGATCTAGGAGATGAGAAGATGATTTATGAGCAAAAGCACTCCAGCCGGGAATATTCTTGTGTTTGGTTGGGAATATCAGGAACTACATTTTCTATGCATTCTTCCTTCTTAAAAAACCCCAAAAAACCTTGCTATACTTGGAACCATCCCTGAGTTGGTTCTACAGTTTGAATTGAATCGGGTATCCATGTGTATATATACATTTGTCTATGAATAGATGCATTGGTGTAACAATATAAGCCTATTTACAATAAATATCAAAGGCTGACATGCTAGCGGTGGTCAGTGATTGGTCAGTGATTGGTCAGATGTGGGCTTTTGTATCAATGAAATCCTGAATACTGAACATTTACAAATACTCCCTACACACACACACACACACACACACACACACACACACACACACACACACATGTATTGAGGTGGTGTTAGGAAGGACGTCCATCCATCGAGACCAGGGGCAAAAAAGTGCAGCATTATTATCTGAGTCATCTGTGAGAGTAGTAATTCCAAAGAAAAGCTGACCAGAGCCATGACATCCAGTCCAAGTAATCCCAGCATCATAATGAGAAGGAGATGATGAATATATATATATATAGTCTTCTATTGTTTCAGTCATTTGACTGCGGCCAAGCTGGGGCACCACCTTCAGTTGAGCAAATTAACCCCAGGACTTATTCTTTGTAAGCCCAGTACTTATTCTATCAGTCTCTTTTGCCAAACAACTAAGTTACGGGGATGTAAACACCAGTATCAGTTGTCAAGCGATGGAGGTAGGGACAAACACAGACACACACACTCATATATATATACATGATGGGTTTCTTTTAGTTTCCATCTGCCAAATCCACTCACAAGGCTTTGGTTGGCTTGAAGCTATAGTAGAAGACACTTGCCCAAGGTACCATGCAATGGGACTGAACCTGGAACCATGTGGTTGGCAAACAAGCTACTTACCACACGGCCACTCCTACATATATATACATGCACTACTCTCTCTCTTACACACACACACACACACATACACACACGCATATATATATGTAGATGATAGATAGATAGATAGATAGATATATAAATGGATAAATATATAAATAGATAGATAGATAGATAGATAGATAGATAGATAGACAGGTATGTAGGTACACACAGAGACATACATATACACACACACACACATGCTATGAACAGTTTAGTAAACAAGAGACAACACATAAAATGCTAACAAAACAAAAAAAAATACACACACACACAAACACAGATACATACACACTCCTGTATACAAATATCCACAGACCTCTCGACACCCCAACTTCAAACACACATTTCAAACACATGCATACACACACACACACACACACACACACACACACAGATGGAAACATACACACACACGGATGCAAACACACACATGAGCACACACATACATGCACACATGCATGAAAACAAAAGCTAAACAGCAGAAAAAAGCAATAAAAAAACCAACTACTCCCCCCCCACCACCAGACACACATACGCACACCAAAATGGCTGCTTAATTCTATTTTTCAAATTAAAAACTATATTTCTGTCCTAATTACTGAGTTAGCTTCTCTTGATAACGGTCATTACAATATTTATGCATTTTAAGTGGAATAAATCACACTCGCAAAATGACAGACGCTATCAAATGCATTCTTCTCATATAAAACATGAAATTATTGCTGCATACCATCTATTTCATTAAGGAATTTAAAAATGGACTGCAATATAATATGTAATGTATATAATCTGCAATAAACTATACATATATATGTATATATATATATAATTATACATACATATACATATTACATGTGTGCGTGTATATATATATATATATATATATATGTGTATGTGTGAACATGTATGTGTGTTTAAGCGTTTGAGGTTTTAGTGGGCTTGTGTGTATGTGTATACACACACACACATATACACACATAGGTATGTGTGTGTGAGTACAAATACAAGTTTATATAAACATACACACACACGAGCGCACACACATACATACATGCATATACAAATGCATGTGTATGTAAATATAAACAAAAACACATATAACTATATATACACACAGACACACACAGGCATTCATCCACAAACACACAAACATACATACAAACAAAAATATTTCTTATTCCTACAATGAAAGCCATAAAGATGGTGTAATTTTAGAAAAGGGAAAAAATAAATTACCACCACCACCACCACCACCACCACCATCAACAGCAACACCACTATAAACATAACTATAATTCCAATGCCTGATACTAACAGATTATTTCTGTTTAAAGGTAGACAGGTAGGTTTCAAGGTAGGAGATTGGGGGGGGGTAGGAGAGAGAGGAAGGAATATATATACACACATACACACATACATACATACACACATAAAGATAGAGAAAACTATAAACATATACATATACATATATATATATATATATATATATATATATATATATATATACACATGCATACATAGATAAATAGAGAGCGAGAGAGAGAGTGAGAGAGAAAGAGGAAGAGGGAAAAATGATATATGTATATCTGTGTGCGTAGATCTATATATATATATATATATATATATATATATATATATATGTATGTATTTGTGTGTGTGTATACACACACACGAAGTCAGGTAGAGAGAAAGAGAGAGAGAGAGAGAGAGAGGGAGAGAGATAGAGGGAGAGAGAGGGAGAGAGAGGGAGAGAGAGAGAGGGAGAGAGAGAGAGAGAAAAGACAATAATATACACATGTACACATATAGACACACACACTAAGTTAGACAGGTATGGAGATGGATAGATAGATAGATAGACAGAAGAGAGGGAGAGAGAGAGTGAGTGTGAGAGAGAGAGAGAGAGAGAGAGAGAGAGAGAAAGAGAGATAGAGAGAGAGAGAGTGTGTGTAAATTGAACCTGCATATCTGATTTTAGTTGATAGCAATGCATTTATGGATGTAACTGGCTACAAGCTGTGGCAGTTGGTGAGGAGGGTTGAAGGCAGATTTTTCTGAAAATATATTTTATTGAATGTATTTCTAGATATTTCTCCATGTGGAGGTGGAGGTGACGGCAGCCAGCATGGTATAAAAGGAAAACATAAAACATACCCTCCCTCCCTCCCTTTTACCCCCCACCCCAACAACGACAAAAACAACAAAAACAAAAAAAAAAATGCAAAAAAGGGGGAAGAAATTTGTAGAAGCAGTTAAGTCTGCCATGAATGCCACTTTACAAATATGTTTACTATATTTAGAGAGCAAATTTTTTCTCCATTTAATAAGAAATAAAAATTAAAAGAAAAAAAAAAAGAAAAGAAATTTAAGGAAAAAAAAAATTTTTCTAAATTTCATTTTGAAGGCTTCTTTCTTATACAAGATAGAAATCTATAACGGAAAGAACTGCCAAAAATACATAGCACCGTTTATTTGATTTCCATTTTATTTTATATCATTTTATGCCTTTTTTTTTTAGTGGGTTCAATGAAAATAAACTGAAGGTTTAAGATAGATTTACTTGTCTTCAGTAAATGTTGTTGCTTTCGTTGTTGTTGTTTAACCCCTAAATTAAGCCGTGATGAAGGAGATAGGCAATCAAAAATGTTTCAGCTGTGATTGAACAGATCTATGGCCAAACGTACTCCAAATGGGACCATCATGACTTCTATTTTTCAGACATTGTGTAGAAGATGGACTGGTAGAATTGATGTTGCGTTAAAAACAAAATACCAGTCATGTACGGGGGTCAATGGTATTGGCTACTCACCCTCCCCTCAAAATTCCTGGCTTTGTACCTCAATTAGAAACAATTATTTACACCTAACAAATATAGGTACAAGTATGGCTTTGGGGTGAAGAAGATTGGTTCAATCCCACTGCATGGCACCCCTGTGTTCATGAAAAATTTAATCCAGCTTCCCATGTATCTGAAATAGACAGGCCAGCCCATGACAAATCTGACAAAAGGGGAACCCGCAGAACTACCAGCTAACGAACTGCATCTGAAAGTTGGCACGCCAATTATGCTGCTAAGGAATTTAGATGCTCCAATAACGTGCAATGGTACGCGGATGATTATCTAAAAATTGTGCTCCCGAGTTCTGTAGGCAACAATCTTGAATGAACCGGCCGCTGGCTAAGACATAGTTATAACTCCCATGTCCCTTACCCACTCCGATACGACCTACAAGTTTAAACAGATGCAATTTCCCATCAAACTGCTTTCCCATGACAATCAACAAGGCGCAGGGACAATCAGTGCAAGCGGTTGGTTTGAATCTGACAGATAAAGTATTCTCACACGCACAACTGTATGTTGGCTGTCTCCAGGGTCTTTCTAATTGTGCACCTGAGGAAAGGACAAAGAATGTTGTCTACCAAGAGGCACTCCAATGATAACAACGGCAACTTCAACTGCTCTAATTTCAACTCCGCAATTTTTTCACCGTCCTGTCAGCCCATGTAAGTCCAGTCTTGCTTTGCTCTCCCTACTAACTCACCATGACATTCTTTTTTTTCTACCAAGATCCGTCACCCAAACACCACTTCGTATCCACTTCGTATCCACTTCTTCCTCTTTTTAATGTCTTCGTTTCTCTCTTCGCATCACTCTCTGACTGGGTGAAACCGGGCTTAGCTGCTAGTAGATATATATATATATATATATATATATATATATATATATACACATACATACAAAGTATTGGGGTTTAGTTCACAGGTGATCTAAACGATTAGGTACGCTAGGTAAGTGCTGTAATGGATTACCAGGGCTCCAAGCTTATAGCAGAGACGATAGTTATGGAGCCATTGTAGATTTCCGATGCAGCGGATATATAATTGTTAAAGAGGACAATAAGCATTAAGGCAAGGCAAACATCTCAGGTTAACCCTGTTTTAGTTGATCTCAGTGCAAAAGCATCCCATCCGGTCTTCTTGAATATTTAGAACCACATTGTCTAAAATCTAAAAGTAGGGTGTTTATTTGAGGGACATTTTGCTGCTCTTTCTAGCAAACCAAGAAACAAAATAGAGGCTCCTTTCTTAAGAGAGTTTGGAGTAATATGAAGGAGACTTGACTACTATGTCTAGCAAGCCAAGCTGCAGCATAGAGGCTTCTACTTTGGCTCATAATAGTGTCTTTCCTGCCCCTCCTTGAAGTGATAGAGGTTTACTCAAAGGAGATTTGGCTGTTATGTTTAGCAAGCAAAGCAATAGCGCAGAGGTTCCCACATTGGCTCGTTGAGTTCTTTTTTTTTTTCCACTTTGTGTCTTCTCAATTTTAAGAATGTGATTTGAGGGATGTTTTAGCTGCTGTTTATAGCACGCTGAATGACTGCATGAAGGGTGCTGTTGTTGGTTGAGAATCTTTAGATTAGAAGTGAAGGATAGGAGAGATGGAGAGATGGAGGGAGAGAGAGAGGCAAAACAAGGGAGGGAGTGAGGGAGGGAGGAAAAGAGAGAGAGAGAGAGAGAGGGAGAGAGAGAGAGAGAGGGAGAGAAGGAGAGAGAGGGAGAGAAGGAGAGAGAGAGGGAGGTAGAGGCTCCTGCACTGGCTTGGAATAGGATCCCTTGGGGTGGGGTCTTTTCTTTCTGTCTTTAAATTGGGAGAGAAAGAGAGGGGGGGGGAGGGAGAGAGAAAGAGAGACAGAAAGAAAAAAGTGAGAGAAAGACATGAGAGAAAGAGAGAGAGAGAGACTGACAGACACAAAGGGGAGAGAGAGAAGGAGAAATGAAGGAAAGTGAGGTGGAGGAGAGAGAGAGAGAGAAGGAGAAAGAAAGGAGAGTGGGAGGGGGAGAAATTGATTAATTAATAGAATTAATATTTGACTAAACGAGACAGCCACAAAATTTGAGGAAGATTTATTAATGATATTGTTTAAGTAATGAACCAAGGAAATGGCAATCAGTTGATAACGAGCCAATCTCTAGACTCGTTAATTGTTCTTGAAGAGTGTTTTCACTTGAATGGCTAAAAGTGACAGATTTTTTCGCAGGAGAACAGAGCAATTTTCATTGTTTGAACAGCAAGAAATTATTCAAACAGCAATTATTACATAATTTAATATAAAATGCGAAAGGAAATTGAGTTTTTTTTTGGTTTTGTTTTTTGACTTCATTAACACAAATGATTTGGGTGAAAAAAAAAAAATCCTCATAAATTAATATTAATAAAGCAGCAAATTATTTACTGCTACAAACATAAAAACAAAATAAAGACGAGAAAAAAATTAACGAAGAAAGAAACTATAACAAAAATTATGGAAATGTATTGAAAACACGACCAGTGTTAAGAAATTTTATGTAGGGGAGTCAGGAAAAAAAATCTCATCAAAAATAATTGTGTGGTGAGGAAAAGACAAATAGCTCAGTGACCCAATAATTATATTTTAATTATTTTGGCAAGAATGGGTGACAACTCTGGACATGTTTCGGTCATATTAAACCTCCTTGGTGAAGCACAAACTTCATCGTACTTGATGCGGAAGTGGTGAATGAAGAAAAATTCAGTGAATAGATACTTGGCTTCTTGCCTTCACTTGTTTCAGACTGTGGCCATGCTGGGGCACCAGTGTGAAAGTTTAGTCAAACAAATCAATCTCAAGACTTATTTTCAAAGTCTGGTACTCGTTCTATCAGTCTCTTTTGCTGAACCGCGATGCAAGCAAACCAACACTGGTTGACAAATAGTGGGCCAACAAGCGCAAACATAAACACACATACAATGAACTTCCACACAGTCTCCATCAACCAAATCCACTCACAAGGCATTGGTTGGCCCAGGGCTATTGAAGAAGACACTTGCCCAAAATGCCGTGCTGTGGGACTGAACCTGGAATCATGTGGTTGGGAAGCAAGCTTCTTACCACACAGCTACGCTTATGAAACAAGAAAGAAAAACATAGAAAAAAAGGAAAGAAACCAAAGTCTTCAACTTTGAACAAAAACCGAGCTGATGGAGACAGTCTGTGATTGTAAGGATATTTGATAGCGGTGAGAAATTTTATATCACTTAATGTTGCTAGACGGTTCCTTGAAATAGATTATTTATCATATGGGAGTTAATTTTTGTAAATAAAGCCCTATATACATATATATACATACATATATACACACACAACCATTCCACCAAAATATATCTTTCCTTTCTACACCCTGTGTCTCTATAATACTGAATATTTATTCATGTTCCTATAAACATTTCTTGCATTTGAAGTAAAAGGAATAACGGACCATCTCCTACCTTCTCTGCAAGTGGAAACCATTTCAATAAATTAGGAATTTCTCTTGCATGGTTAATACACTCTTAGACTCTTATTTGGGTTTGTGGGTCATGCTCAGATATTTCTTTCTGCTCGTTTCTATTCTACATATAAATGTGTGATTGTGTGTGTGTGTGTGTGTGTGTGAATATAAATAGATAAATAAATAAATGAATATATATACATAATATATATATATATATATATATATATATATATCTATATATATATATATATATATATATATTTTCTCTCTTATTCCTTTCTGTTGAAGAACATAGGTTTGAAATATAAAAGACTTTTTCATTTTCCCAAGTGTCAAACTAATACACCTGCTTGTTGTTTATACACCTCTCTTCGTCTTTTGTTTCTCAATAAATTTCAACTATATATATACATATATATATATATAATGCACATATATATGGTGCAGGTGACTCAAGGGTAAAAAGTATCGTGCATTGATATCTATCAAACTATTGGCCCTTGAGTCAGTCTGTAACTTTTGTTGATCCTCAATAAGAAAACACACACACACACACACACACACACACAATGGGTTCCTTTCAGTTTGTGTCTACCAGTCCTAATCTCAAGGTTTTTAGTCAGCCCAACGTTAAGGTAGAAGAAGACACTTGCCGAAGGGGTTAGGGGCAGTGAACTCCTTAACACAACCCAGTCTCTGTCTGTCTGTCTGTCTGTCTGTCTGTCTGTCTGTCTGTCTGTCTGTCTCTCTCTCTCTCTCTCTCTCTCTCTCTCTCTCTCTCTCTACATGTACATATATATATATATATATATATATATATGTACATGTAGTTGTCTATTGTTGTGTATCTATGTGTGTACCTGTGTTAAGAATGCAGAGATGAGAGTGGTGATGATAGCAGTTTATGAAGTGGTGGTGGTGGTGGTGGTGGTCGCAGTAGTAGTTGTAGTAGTAGTAGTAGTTGTAGTAGCAGCAATGAGTGGGGAGTTGTATTATGAGAAGAGTGAATAAACAAAAAAGAATTTATCCAATAAAGTGAAATAACAATTCATCAGTTATTGTCTGTATGACAATGGCTGAACGGACAAGATGATGATGATGATGATGACGATGACTATGATGATGATGATGATGATGTACGAGTATTGGTGTATTGGTGAAAGGAGGAGGTGGGTGCGAGTGGCGGTAAGAGAGATCCAAGAGAGAGAGTGAGAGGGGAATCTGTCGGATCAATCGACAGAGAAGATCATTCACAGACATATGATCGCTGTTGTCTTTAAACTTGAACATTCAACAACAACAACAACAACAGTTGCTGTATTGGTTGTGCTGTCATTGCAGCATTTTTGAAAATGAAGGATTTAGTTTAGGTTTTGGAATATGAGAGGAGGTGGGGGGAGTAGGGGGGGGGCGAAGGTAGATAGATAGATAAAGAGAGAGAGAGAGGCAAGTGGAAGATGAGGTGAGAAGGGAGGAAAAGGAAGAGAAGAAGAGAATAAATTGAACATTGGAAATGTGAAAATGTAAAAAACTTCTTAAGGTTATTATTATTATTATTATTATTATAGTTATTATTATTATTATAAAAGTAGTAACAACACTACACCACCGCCGCCGCCGCCACCGCTATCCCCACCATTGCTGCCGCCTTCACCACCACCACCACCACCACCACCACCACTACCACCACCACCACTACCACCACCACCACTACAAATACTAATACTATTTAATATGAACAAATGAGGGAACCTCTATATGGTAACATGACCTGCTAGAAATAGCAGCCAGATCTTCCTCAAATCTCATTCACAAGTTGTCTCAGAAAAAAGGAGATTGGGTGTGGTGCTGGATTTTTTGATACGATGGGGAGGTGGGGGATGGAGAGGCAGAGAATTGTCGTGATTGGAAACGCCTTTGATCATAAGCCTGCTTCATCAGGGATGGCCCAGGGCTAAACTACAACAAACAGCCACTTACTATCATGAATGATGGTGATGAAGATGCAGAAGAAGAAGAAGAAGAAGAGGCTTTAAAATAAAACAGAAGTTTTTCCAATTAGACATTTTTTATTTCAAAGTTGAAAAAAAAAAAAAGAGAAGACATAAAAACAGTCACATGTGTCTGTGCATGTATGTGTATGTGTGTATCTGTGTAAATATATGTGTGTGTATGTAGTACGTACATACCTATCTGTATGTCTGTCTCTAGCTATCGATGAATTTCTCTATGTCTGTCTGTCTGTCTATCTATCTCTCTCTATCTCTACACACATATATAGACATGCATATGCTTGTATGTACTTGTGTGGATATGGGTGTTATTCTTATATATATATATATATATATATATATATATATATATATATGAAATACACACACATACACGCACGCACACACTTCACCCTCCCACACAAACACATAAGACAGTGAAGAAAAATGTGCTAGAAACAAAGTGTGTATAGGTATGGGGAAGGAGTGGTGGGGGTAAGTCGAGGGGTGTGGGTGTGGTGGGTGTGATAGTGATGGTGGAGGTGGTGGGGGGTTGTGGCAACATTCAGAGCGAAATAAAAATAGAAGACGAAGACGAAGATTTATCTGAATCTGGAATTAAAAATACTTTTCTTCTCCATCAGCAAATAATAATAATAATAATAATAATAATAATAAGAAGAAGAAGAAGAACAACAACAACAACAAGAACAGCAACAGAATGGCTTTAAATTAAAAATAAAATAAACTCAATATAAATTGAAATAAATAAGGTAAAAAAATAAAGTATAAACTAGTAAAGTAATTAATGAAACAATAAAATTGAAATGAAATCAAATAAAATTGAAAAAAGAAGAAACAAATTTTTTCCCAATAATAAAACCTCAACAACAACAACAACAATAATAATAATGATAATAATAATGATAATAATAATTTAAATTAAATAAAATGTAGCGAAAAAGATCGCACATCCCCACCCCCACCCCGCCCCCCGTACTTGTCTCTGTTCGTTATTCCTCACTCCGAAATGAGAAAATACCAAGAATAAGATATAAAGAAAGAAAGGTATTCTGTGGAAAATGTACAACAACAACGATAAGTAAGACAATTGGCAAAACAGCAACAACAGCAACAACATCAACACCATCTGCAATCACAGCAACAGTAATAACATCAACGAGCAGCGTAGAACTTCTGCAACAACAACAACAACGATGATGATGATGATGACAGCAACAACAACAAGATTCGTTGTGTTGTTGTTGTTTTGGTGAGTGAGCAGAAATGTTTCATTGTTAAAATTCATTAGAGAAAGTGAAGGTTTGAAGGTTTGTTAGCAGAGGCTGTGATTGCGATGGATGCGGCGGGGCAGAGAGTGACGTAATATTCTAATGTCATTAGATGATCGATAGAGGGGGGTGGGTGGAGTGGTGGGTGTGAGGGGATACGGAAACGATACATATGTATATATATATGCACATACATACAAACAAATCACACACACACATATATGTGCACATATGATAATGTTAGTGTGTGTGTGTCTATATATATATATATATGTGTGTGTGTGTATATATATATATATATATATATATATATATATATATATATGGAATAAAAGCAAGAATAATGTGGTGAGAGTTGACAAGCAAAAGAGAGAAAAGTAAGAGAGAAATAAAGGCTGAATTAACAAATTCTTGTTTCGCCCCCAGCTCGCTCTGATCTGGGAGACTGATAATCAAAATGATTCCAGCCATGACCATCTAGTCTTTAAGACAGGAATCGAAGACAGCATTATCCAACGTGCCTTCTATTTCCAGCAGCCTGCCTGTCGAGCCACGCTCGTTAACGAAATACATGAGAGATGGCAATCAGTAATTAGGACAAGAAGCTTTATTTAGAATCAGTTTTGGTGGAAGGAATCAACAACAACAACAACAACAACAACATCAACTTGCTGAGATGCTGGTGTTGTTTCACAGAAACAAAATGATATCAAAGAAAATTGGTAGCGCCAACATCCACCGACATCCACCCACAGCCACCCACAGCCACCCACAGCCATGCATGTGTGTGTGTGTGTGTGTGTGCTTTGCAAGTGCAGAATGTATGCGTATGAATGTGGAGTCCATGTTGTCTGGGAGTGATAAAGTGATGTTGTGTGTAGAGATGTCTTTCATCTTTTATTTGCTTCAACCATAAGATTGTGGCCATGCTGGAGCATTGCCTCGAATGGTTTCAGTCTCACAAATTGACCTCAGCATTTTTTTTTTTTTGAAGTTTCGTACTTCCTTTTGCCGAACCACCAAGTTACAAGGATGTAAACAAACTAACATCGGTTCTCAAGTGGGGGTGGGTGAGGACAAACACAAAGAGATATATACATATATATATGGTGGGATTCTTGCAGTTTCCGTACACACACACACTCATATAGCTATCATGGCCGGAGTCAAGTGACTGAAACAAGTAAAAGAGTAAAAAAGAGTAAGAGTATATATATATATATATATATATATATATATATATATATATATATGTGTGTGTGTGTGTGTGTGTGTGTGTGTGTGTGTGTGTGTGTATATGTTTGTGTGTCTGTGTTTGTCCCACCGACATTGCTTGACAACCGATGTTGGTGTGTTTGCGTCCCTGTAACTTAGCGGTTCGGCAAAAGAGACCGATACAATAAGTACTGGGCTTACGAAGAATAAGTTCTGGGGTCGATTTGTTTGACTAAAGGCGGTGCTCCAGCATGGCTGCAGTCAAATGACTGCAACAAATAAAAGAGCATATATATATATATATATATATATATATATATATATATATATATATATATATATATGTATATGTAAATAAATACCAGTCATACAATGAGGGTTGATGTAATTGACTCTCACCCTCACCCAGAATTTGAAACTAATATTAAACGCTTCAGAAAACACATTTGTTGTTGTTGTTGTTGGTGTTATTGTTTCTGTTGTTGTTGTTGATGTTATCATTATTCATTTATTTATTTATGTTGCAATTGCTGTTGCTGTTGTTGTTGGTGGTGGTGATGTTGGTGCTAATGTTGTTGTTGTTGCTGAAAGATAAATCTGATTGACAAATAACCAGAGATAATGGTGATCCAACAAATATTGTGACATCTGATAGAAATATATGAGGAGAGCGGGAGAGAGGGAGGGAGAGAGAGAGAGATAGGACAGCGAGAGAGTGGCAGATGGGGGTGGGGAATGATAGTAGAGAAAAAAAAGGAAGAAATGAATAATGTTATAATAATAAAAAAAAAGAAGGAAAATAAGATACGAAAAAGAAAAGATCAAAAATCAAAACTAAAAAAATTCCCCCAAAAATAATTGAATAAAAAAAGACACAATGTATACATGGAACTTTCAAGAAAATCCAATCTTTGCTATTTTTTTGTCTTTCAAACCCAAGAATTATTGTTTGTTTCTTTCTGAAAAGCAGTAAATTAACAGAGTTGTTAGAATGTGGATAGAAGTGCCTTTTAATATTTGGTTTGGCTCTTGGAGTTCAGAGTACAAATACTGTGAAGGCCAAATTTTGTGTTTTATTTTGCTGGGGTTTCATTAAAGAAAAAAAAAAACCCAATTCCAGGAGGTGGACTGGTTGGATTGCAAGAGTATCAAGATGTCTTATAGAAGGTGGTCTGCTTCTTTACGTTTCAAGGACTTCCAAACAGTTTCTGTCCACCAAAAGCACTCATGCAGCATTGGTTGGCCCCCAGGCTTACAGTAGAAGACACTTGCACAAGTTGCCATGCAGTGGGACTGAACCTGGAACCAGGTGGTTGTGAAGCAAGCTTCTTACCACACAGCCATGCCTGCACCTATATACATATATACATATATATATACACACGTATACATGTATATACACATCTTCGTATCCACCCCCACACACACATTTGACAATAGCGGTAAAAAAATAATATTTTCTGTAAGAATTCCCACATGCATAAAATCTGTATTGCAAATGTGAATGTGCAAGCCACTTGTGCATCAGACAACCTGCAGGAGGCATAATGGGTTCAAAGCATACAGATCCCAGCTCCCAAAGGACACCAGACACACACACATACATGCAAGTCTGTATGCCTGTATGTATATATGCATATCTATGTATGTATATATATTTATATACATATATATGTGTATCTATGTATATGTTTGTGTATATATTATCTTCTTACCAAGCATCATAACTAATACATTCCATGTGCACGTCTTCTTGTTTCATTATTGCTATTTCTAATATTTGTTTATTTGATTTGAATATATATATATATATATATATATACACACATTCACCTTGCCCCCATATATATATATATATATATATATATATATATATATATATATATAGATAGATAGATAGATAGATAGATAGATAGATTGACAGATGTACATATAGATATTTATGATCATTATTTCACATATTATTTAGGTCAGTATATTTAGTACTTGGGGAGATTGTGTATGTGTGTGTGAGAGAGAGGGGGGAGATAGGAAATGGAAGTAAGTAGGAGATAGGAAGACATAAGAGCCAATACTTCCTCCCCGCTCCCCCTCCCCCGCTTCATGATATTTGTCTCCCAGAGAGATATAAATATGTAAATAACATTATAACTGTTCAGGTGAAAATATTATTGAAGTGTGGATGTCAAATGCATTGAATTATATCCATATAGATGTATACACACACATATAGCTCATTGAATTATATGTCTATACATGTGTGTGTGTGTGTGTTTATATATGTATACATATATATACACACATACTCACACACATGCATATGTGTGCCAGTATGTATATATCTCTCTCTCCCCCTCTCTCTCTCAATATATATATATATATATATGTATATATATATATATACAAACATACACATTATTGTAAACATAGCCTAGTAGTTTATACATCTCTATTACTCTATTACAAGCATATGTAAACAGCTGTGTGTGTGTGTGTGTGTGTGTGTGTATGCACACAGAATTTGCAAATACTGCTGACTGGTTTATACACCCCTGCCCCTCCCCACATATATAAACATAGTTGAGTGGTTAAGCAGTTTGCTTTGCAACAAGAGATTCTAGGTTCAAAGCCAGGGTATGGCATTTTGGGCACCAAGGGACTCTTTATGTAGTCACTGCAGCACTGTCTCAGATTCTGAGAGTTCTCTGCCAGCCAGGAATTGATCCTTGGCAGGACGAGCAATGGTTGCTGAGGATGTTGTCGTCAATCAATGAGGTCAAGAATGATGATGATGATGATGATGATAATATTCAATTCCACTCCATTATCTCCACTGGCTGCTATTTCTAGCAAGGTGCATGATCACATGGATGCCACATCATTGCCTTATCAGTTTCTTTTTGCTGAACCACAAAGTTATGAGAACATAAACACTCCAACACTGGTTGTCAATGGTGGGGGGACAAACACAGGGACATACACACATATGACAGGCTTCTTTCAGTTTCCTCCTACCAAATCCACTCACAAGGGTTTGGTTGGCAAGGAGACTGTAGTAGAAGACATCTACTTGCCCAAAGTGGGATTGAACCCAGAACCATGTGGTTGGAAGGCAAGCTTCTCATAACAACACAGCCACATGATTGCTTTATTTATATAACCCAAAGCGAAAACATAAATCTGGCAGAGCTAACAGACATAGCCATGTGGCCATCACCTCTGGCACCCCCTCCACCACCAATCTATGACCTCAGCACACTCCCAGCCATCCTCTCCTCCTCCTCCTCCTCCTCTTCCTCATCGTTTACATAACCAAATATGAAGGATTAAATGTTATCACTGTTGCTGTTGTTGGCTGTTGTTGTTGTTGTTGTTGCCCTCGCATCCCCTCCTCCTTCCCCCACCCTCGCATCCCCTCCTCCTTCCCCCACCCTCGCATCCCCTCCTCCTTCCCCCACCCTCGCATCCCCTCCTCCTTCCCCCACCCTCCCATTTGACTGATGTTTCAACTGAAATATAAACAGACACAACATGTGCGCCAGGGACACACAGACATGCACACAGACATGCACACAGACATGCACACACACACACACACACACACACACATACACACACGCATGTTTAGCAACTGTGTATCACTTATTTATTAGTGATTCACAACTCAAACATCACACACACACACACACACACACACACACACACATGCAATGCACACATACAACACACACGTGTAATACATATATACACATTCACACATACAGAAACACACACCATATCCACAAATTGTGATACACACACATGACACAATACACACGTAACATAAACATATATATATACACACACATAATATAAAGACATATACAATGTATACACACATATGTACACATACTACAAGCACATTACACACATATGTACACACACACACACACACTCTGAAAGAAAAAGACCCAGGGAGAGAAGTAGATTAATCTTCACTTGCTGTCAGGATAAATCAGAGAAAAGATTTATCAAAGATGGAATCTTCTGGATTTCTTGGAGAGAGAGAGAAAAAAAATAAAAATAAAAATAAAAGAAGGAAGAAAAACACTGATGGATGATGGGAAGGGAGGAGGAGGGGGGGGAGTTGAAGAACTGAAAACTTCCAGATTAAATAATTGATATACAAATGATAAAAATATACTACTACTACTACTAATAATAATAATAATAATAATAATGATAATAATAATGATAATAATGATAATAATATCATTATTAATCCTTATTGTTATGATTTCTTTCATAGATTATTAATAAGAATAATAATAATCATAATAATGAGGTTAATAAAGACAATGAAAAATTGCGGTGGGGGTGGGTGGGGTGGGGGGGGGGGTGGCGGGGTTTGACAAGGAGATACGTTGATGAAGGGTGTTCCTTGTGAAGAATTTCTATGGATGTGTGTGTGTTTATGTGCGTATGGGAGTGTACGTAAGTATGTGTGTCTTTGCATGTATGTGAAGATGCGTTTGTATGACTGTGTAAGTTTGTGTTTGCTTGTGTGTGTGTCTCTCTCTCTCTATATATATATATATACAACACGCACACATATCTGTGCTATTTGTGTGTGTGTGTGTGTGTGTATGTGTGTATAGCTGTGTACATGCGTGTGTGTGAGTTTATGTGCCTGTGCATGTGTGTGAGCGTGTATGTAAGCGTGTGAGAGATGTTTCAATTATGAATCACAAACAAAACATGTGGAAATTAATGAACATGTGTATTTGTATGCGTGTATATGTGTATGTGTGTTAGGTATACGTTGTGTGTGTGCATTCTTGCATGGAAAATGAACATTAAATGATGATGATGATGATGATGATGGTATACGCATGTGTGTGTGTGTGTGTGTGTGTGTGTGTGATTAGCATTTCACTAACATGCAAGAAATACTTACGCTGAGAGTGAGTATGTGTGTGTGTGTGTGGGGGGGGGGGGTAAGTGTATGCAAGCGTATATATATATGTGTATGTATGTATGTGTGAATGTAAGGATACATGCACACATGTACACACATACATATATACATTCATACGTGCATGCATACATTCATACATAAATACATGTATGCAGGCATACACACATACGTACATACAGACCATGTACATGTGTGTGTGTGTGTGTGTGTGTTTGTATGGGAGCATTTATGAGGACAGGACCAAACAGGGAAAAAATTTAAGAGGTCCACTCCATAATTAAAGGGTCCTGGATTCGGGTTCAAGTCTATAATCAGCAGCTGACCTCAGAGTGAAATTAGGCAGACAGAAACTGTGAGGAAGCCTGCCTGTACTTATGAGTCAAAGACCCCAAACTTTCTCACTCAGTATATCACACTGATTCCACCCATCGATTACATTAATAGTAAAGGTCTCTGAGGAATACTCAGCCACTCATACAAGACAGATTGTACCTGAAATCAAATTATCAGTCTTGTCAATGTCTGACAAAGATTCTTCCAGGGGATAACATTAATCCTTTTGATACTAATCCACACAGATTACCCCCAGGTACCATGATAAAAACTTGTTGTTTTAAAATGATGCAAATCAAAACCTTCCATTATACTTTCAAATAAAATGGACAGGTTGCTGACAACACAAAGTTGCCACTGGACAAGGAGTCACAACGTGTGCCAGTTGAGACCCCTGGCATTCTTGGTGGCCTCCGGACCATGTCCCTGCTTGCCCCTATCAGGACATAGGTTGATAAAATAAAACACCAGTTAATGACGGATTAATCTAATCACAACAAATCGTTTCCTCGCACATTTATGGTGTTGTACCTTATTTGTGAAACACTTATTATTTTAATTGGTATTCAATGTTGATTTAGTATATTTTCTGCGTTTTTGTTTGCTTTTTTGTTTTTCACAAATTTTATATTGTTTTGTTAATACTAAAAATGAAGAATAAAAACAATTAAAAGCAAAAAGAAAATATATATAAAATGAGGCAATGAATACATAAAAAGCAAAGTTAATTAAAGTCACAAGAGGAAAAGTGAAGTAGAAATTATAATGGTAGGACCAACTATTTATGGTTGCTATGGTTACTGTAAATTATATTACAAACAACAACAACAAAAAGAAACAGTAACATTAGTTTTTTTTTTCTTTGGAAGTTATAAATATTGATAACAGAAAGAGACTGACAGACAGACATTAC
Organism: Octopus bimaculoides; assembly: GCF_046866305.1. Taxonomy (NCBI): domain Eukaryota; kingdom Metazoa; phylum Mollusca; class Cephalopoda; order Octopoda; family Octopodidae; genus Octopus; species Octopus bimaculoides. The sequence goes on along the minus strand of NC_142952.1, from coordinate 649,316 downwards.
AGGAGTGAGTGAGAGAGAGAGAGAGAGAGGGAGAGAGAGAGAAGGAGAGAGAGGGAGAGAGAGAAGGAGAGAGAGAGAGAGGGAGAGAGAAAATATAAGAAATACGTAAAAGTAGAGAAAGATATATATATATATATATATATATATACATGTATAGACTTACACATATGTATGTATATGTGGGTGTGTATGAATGTATACATATATATATATATATATATATATATATATATATATGAGAGAGCAAGAGAGAGGTGGGCATTAAAACTATAAAAAGAAGAGTGGTTGTATATAAATATTTATACATATATATATATATATATATATATATATGTATAAATATATACATACATATAAATATATATATATATATATATGTGTGTGTGTGTGTGTGTGTGTGTGTGTGTGTGTAGTGTAGTGTGAGGGATGAAAAATCTAAACAGTTGAACTAATGTCATTTAATTACTCTTTTCTTTTATACTGATTAAACCACCACCACCACCGCCGCCGCCAACAACAATAACAAGACGGACAATAAAACTACCTACCACCAAACTTGATTTACTGATAAACACTCTTCATACTAAAGTACCAAAAACAGTTGCAGACAGTCAAGAGGGAGAGAGAGGAGGGAGAATGGGGAAGGAGAGTGGGGAGAGAGAGAGAGAGAGAGAGAGAGAGAGAGAGAGGGGTATATATATATATATGTATATGTGTGTGTGTAAAAATTAAGTTTTATATTCAGGACTAATAAACTAGAAGAGCGAAAGACTGTGAATGACTTGAGTGAAAGGGTTGAGTGAAAGAGTTGAGTGAAAGAGTGAGTGAGAGTAGAACAGTAAATTTACTAGGTTCAAATTTTAATGAAGGTCAGAAGCAAAGCATGGTTGTGTGGTTAAACTACAGAGTCGTGGGTTCAGTCCCACAGTAGGGCACATTGGAAAGAAGGGGCCTCTCACTACAGTCTCAGGTGAAACCTTGTGAATGGAGTGTCTGGGAATCTGTTGTATGTGTGCGAGTGTGGGTGTGTGGGGAGGCTGTAGTATGTATGCATGGGTGTATAGCATCATCATCATTTAACATTTTTTCAAACTGGCATCAGCTGGATGGTTTGGCAGGACAAGCTACAGCACTCTGCTCAGCTCAAATGTCGCCTCTCTATACACACACACACACACACACACACACACACACATAGGTGCAGGCATGTCTTTGTAGTAAGAAGCTTGCTTCCCAACCACATGGTCTCGGATTCAGTCCCACTGCATGGCACTTTGGGCAAGTGTCTTCTACTATAACCCCAGGCTAACCGAGGCCTTGTGAGTGGATTTGGCAAATGGAAACCCACTCACTTACTCAAGGTACCATATTCTAGGACAAAATCCCAAACTACCAGAGTTATGAAGCAAATATTAACCGGACAGTGGTGATGCCAGGATATTTTAGGAACAGGCATATTTAGCATTGTGAGCATGTACACATGGAAGTATTTATTAATATATACATGCGTATCTCTCTATGTGTGTGTGTCTCTCTCTCTCTCTCTCTCTCTCTCTCTCTATATATATATATATATATATATATATATATATATATATATGTATGCATGTATGTATATATAATGTTACGCATCTGTGGAATGGTATTTTGATGAGAAGGAAAGAAAAAAACAAACCAAATGAATAACTAATTGAATGCAGAGAATGGCTTTCATTTTTTAATCTTGTGGAATATCTATTTGTGATTTAATTCCATTTACTTATCGAAAATATCTCAGATCTTGTTACTGAATTTTTTCTTTTTACCCCATAACAACAAACTGCTTATATAAGTTGCAAGTCAACTGCTAATCTAAGCTGATAAACTTTAGATAATCTGATTTAACCCTTCTTGATATAAAACCCACCTGAGACCACATCTGGTTCTGTGAAACAAAAACCTTTTGTTTTTAAGTGTTTCTATCATTTTTAAATTGAAACTTCCCACCACTGAAAGTTTATGCCAGAATCCTTTTCTTCAGTTCTATCCCCAAAAACCATTTTAAACCCTGTAAGACAAACTTATTTCAGACCAACTTCTAGTTCCATGATACAAAAACTGACCTTTTTAAAAACTCTTTTAACACCAACCTCCCTGGGCCCCCTCCTCTGATTCTCTGCTGATACAAACTTGATGTGCTTAAGTGATCTACATTAAAACTTCCATCAAAATTTCATGTTAATTCGTTTCTCACACCAGCTTAATGATGACAAAATTATTTTATTCATATTTCATTTTTCTATTTTGTCTACAAGATTCTTGATGTGAACCTGTGTATTGAAACAGATTTTGTAGAATCTTGGGAGGATCATTTTGCTAATAAACACACACACACTGCTTCTGTTTCACTTCTTTTATTATTATTAGTCAATTGGTCAATCATTTAACCAATTAACTAATCAATTGTTTCATTAATTGATCAGTCAATCAATCATTCAAATTGGTTTGTCAAAAGTAATCTACCCCAGGTAAATGCTTTGTTATTTTCAAAATTCACTGAAATCGGTAACAATGAAATTAGTTAGTTTCCAAAATTCTTCCAAATTCTTGATTAATTTTAAAACTGTCTGAAACTTCCACATACAAAAAAGATGGAATGGTCATGAATAGAACGTCTTTTATCCTAAGCCATCTGGATTAGGGTTGATCTATATAGATATATGACATCACTTTTTAATCACTAAGGTCAAGCATGTCTCCCTACCAAAAGAGAGACTGGGTGGCAGTGAGGGTGGTCAGTATCCGAGTGACGATGCTCAGCAAATTAACAGCTTTGCTGACGGAAAAATAGAACTGGACAAATGTGGTTATATTTTTGACTCTTAAACTGATATCAAAATCCACCCCTAATACCAGAATGCCACCCCTATCACCAAATCTTCATCCTGAATACAAGAGTTCCATCTCTAAAACCAAAATACCACCTCTAACATTAAATTTTCACCCCAACACTAGTCCTCCACCCCTATCAACAATCTCCACCCCTTATACTGCCTCTGACATTAAACTTTTAGCCCTGAAACCAGATTTCTACAAGGCCTACACCCCAAACACTAGATCTCCCTCCTCACATCACAAAATCCCCACCCCTATCACTAGATCTCCACCTCTAAAACCAAACACCCCACCCCGTTTTTCTGCCATTCATTTGGTCTTTTTTTTTTTTTCAATATTTGTAGTTGTGGATGGGGTGGGAGGTAGGGTAGGGGACACAAAATACTGACTTGTCATTGTGGAATGAATTATACAGAAATGGTGGTGTTGGTGAGGGTTAACGAGGAGTGAGAGGGTGAGAGAGAGAGTGAGAGAGAGAGAGAGAGTGAGAGAGAGATGTGAGGAGACAGAAAGACAGAAAGAAATATGGAAATAAAGAAAGAGAGAAAAATGTTAAGTTAAATGGAAGAAAAGAGAAACATGGGGAATTAGAAAAACATTTTTAAAAGGAGGGAGGAGGGCAAAAATAGAAGGGGAGGACAAAAGAGAGAGAGAGATAATAGGGTGGTACAGTGTTGTTGTTGTTGTTGTTGTTGGTGGTGGTGGTGGTTGCAGTGGTAAAGAATTTACATTGCTACAAAAACCTGACAGACTTGCTCTCTAAAATACAATTTCAAAGATGATAAATCCTCTCACAAGCCTGGCACAAATTCAATATGTCCATCTACCCCTATGCCACCCCTAACACAAACACAAACACACACACTGTATAAAGCAATAATTATGTTTTGAAAAGAGAAGAAGAAAAGTTAAATAAATAAATCCAACAGAAACAAAAGCAAAACACAACAACAACAGCTATGAGACAATGAGGGAGCTTCTGCATGCTCACTCAGTCTGCTAGAAATAACAGCTGAATCACCCTCAAATCACACAATATCAGTTTAGAGAAAAAGGAGGGATGGGCATGGCTGGAATATTTAATTTTTTTGACTGGAGGTTTGCTTGATGATAGCTGACCTAGGACTAAACAACCACATGGCACTGACTTCAAGGCTACAACCACCACCACCACCATTATGATATCCACCACTCACCACCTCCATGACCACCATCACAGCTACCGCTAACTACCATAACAATCACCACCACCACCACCCTCACCACTACCTCCACAACAATAGCCATCACTCCCACCACCACCTCCATTTCTGCAACAACAACAACAACAACAGAAACAATGACTACCAATAAAAAAGCTGCAGTGTTACAAGAGAGTAAAAGATTTATAGTTTGTTGGTCGTAAAACTGAAATGGACTTCAATTTAAAAATGAAAATAAAACAACCCCCCCCCCCCCACCAACTCTCCACCCTCCATTGTTTCCTGTGTAAAGAAGGAGAGGAGGGGGGAGGGGACAGAGACAGATTATTTATGGGTTAAAGATGGAGAGACGGTGGGGGAGGGAGGGAGGGAATGAAAGATGTGGGAGTGCTTGTATATGTGTATGTACGTGTGTGTGTGTGTGTGTGTGTGTGTGTGAAAATGTGTGAGCATGTGTATGTATGTGTGTGTTTGTGTGTGAGTGAGTGTGTGTACATGTGTAAATCTCTGTGTGTGTGCGTGCATATGTATATATATATATATATATATATATATATATATATATATATATATATATATATATATATATATATATATGTGTATATATATGAGACACATTGTGTTTGTGTTTGAGACTCCGTGCCATTTCAACAGATCTGAAAAAATGATGCAAATGGATATTCCAGTCACTTTTCCGCCATAAATATTTCAGCTGTTCGATCAACAAAACAATTTCATTTCTAATCCAGGTTTCAAATTTCAACACAAGGCCAGCAATTTTTAGGGGAGGGTCCAAATCAATTACATCGACCCCAGCATTCAACTGGTACTTATTATATTGACCCCTAAAGAATGAAAGTGAAATTCAACCTTGGCAGAATTTGAACTCAGAAAGGAAAGACCGGACAAAATGATGCTAATAATTTTATCCGTTATATTAGGGTCTAAATATGTGGCTGGATTTTCAAAAGACTTATCTTTTATTTCTTACTTGCTTCCATCATTAGGTTTTGGCCATACGGAACATTGAATTGAAGGTTTTTAGTCAAACGGATCGCCCCCCCCCCCAACCCCACTGGTACTTGTTCTATCGAGTCCGTTTTGCTGAAGTACTAAGTTATGATGACATAAACAAACCAACTCAGGTTGTCAAGCAGTAGTGGGTGGGGATAAACACACATGTATGTGTGGGGGGGGGGGGTCCTTGTTTTTATACCAGACGGTAGTTGTGAATGAACGTTGTGTCATACAAGCTGTGTCATTCATCTCCAGTCTTCTGTCAAAACATGTCTGGCCATGAGGAAATATTCCCTTATTTGGAAACAAAAGTGGGGGTTGGTGCCTTGACAATCATGTGGTTGGGAAGTAAACTTCTCCCCCACCCAGCCATGCAATGTAATAACTTAGGTGGAAAGAAACAACACGACACAGTGTCATGTGACAAAGCTGGACCTGTTGAATTACTGGTGTGATGCCTTTGGAAGGCTTCAACACAAATCCTGTCCCCTTAATAATACTCGCAAGGCTTGAGATGACCTGAGACCATGGGAAAAGACACATGATTAAGATGCAAGTGAGATTGAACATGTGACCCCTGTGATAAGGGAGCAAGTTTTGTGACCACTCAGCCATGGACTGGGAGCTGAGGGGTTAAATGAAAACAATCTAAAGAAGGGAAAACTTCACGCACACACATACACACACACACACATTGATTGATGGTTAGAAAAATGGATAGGTGGAGCCACCATATTAAATATATGGGACATATATAATGTAATAGAGCAGTTAAAAAAAGAGAGAAAAAGAAGCGGAAGCTGCTGTAATGTGGTCACCTGTTTGTCTTTGAGAAAAGGAGAGGTTCTCAGGCATCCTTGAGATTTTGTCATTATTCCAATATAGAAGTTCAAAAGGACAAAAAGGAAGCGGGGAGCAGTTAGGTTTTGAAACAGGAAGGGGGTGTTTATTAGGGGTGCCTGCACACATATGTGTGAGTGACTATAAAACCAAAAAGGGATAGAAAAGGAAAGAAAGAAAGCAGGAAGAAAAAAGAGAAAAGAACAGAAAGTAAAAAGAAAAAGAAAACGAATAATAGGGGATGATGTAATAAATCTTGACAATTAATTATTGTTGTTGGCTTTCCTTTTTTCATTAAAAGTTTCAGCTGAGCAGTGAGGACGATGTAGTGGACTTGTTTAGTTTTCAAAGCTCATATATAAGAGGACAGTCATGTTTTTCACTTCTGTTAAGATTATGAAATGTGTAGGTATGTTGATTGTAGCAAGCTTTGAATGTGTGTGAAGTAAACTCTATATATATATATATTCTGTTTGAGAGTTGTGGGGTTTACTTCCTATTGATATGCTTTTTCTGAAGAGTTTAGACACAAATAGAGAGAGAGGGGGGAGGGGAGAGAAAGAGATTTCCACAAGGAAAATCCAGTAATTAGATGTTTCAATTTTGCAAGTTTAGAATTACAGAGTGTTTACTGTTTAGTTAAATTGCAAGTGTCACCACAATGAATGAACTTTTGATAAAATTTATTTAAATCTCTTACAAGTTGCACCACAATTGCTATTATGAACGTTTAGAATTTGGGAAAATCCAAATTAGATATAAGAACCACCCCCACCCACTTACCCATCCACCCCCTATTTCTCACTCACTTCTCAGTCTCGAAAAGCAATAAATGTTGATATATGATAAAATATGTGTGTACATACCTGTGTACATACCTACATACATACATACATATATACCTACATATGTATATATAAGTATGTACATGTATCTATGTATGTGTGTGTGTGTGCATATATATATATATATATATATATACATATATATATACATATACATATATATATACATATATATATATATATATATACATATATATATACATACATATATACATACATATATATATACATATATATACATATATATATACATAACTATATACATATATATATACATATATATATACATATATATATACATATATATATACATATATATATACATATATATATACATATATATATACATATATATATACATATATATATACATATATATATACATATATATATACATATATATATACATATATATATACATATATATATACATATATATATATATATATACATATATATATACATATATATATATATATACATATATATATACATATATATATATATATATATATATATATATATATATATATATATATATATATATATATATATATACATATATATATATATATATACATATATATATATATATATACATATATATATATATATATACATATATATATACATATATATATACATATATATATACATATATATATACATATATATATACATATATATATACATATATATATATATATATATATATATATATATATATATATATATATATATATATATATATATTTATACATAGAAACACACTCATTATGTCTAACATGCAATATAGAAAGCTTTTAATATTACATTTCACAAACAATAACAAGTTTGTGTAAATATTAATTTAATTTAAGCAGAATGAAAGTTTGTAGCACTTTCACAACCACCAACTCCATGGCATGACCTCCACCACCCACTTACCCTTGCCTCCACCTATTCCATAATCTCTGCCTAACTTCTACCCATAATTGACAACTCCACCACCATCATCACAACGAAATAAATAGAATTAACCTGCTAAAAATAGCAAATACCCTCAAACTGCACTCTACTGTCTTTCAGAAAAGGAAGGGCACATTGGATAATGTAGCCCTAGATACACAACAACTGAAAAAAAGAAAAAAAAAGGAATAACTGTTGTTGGAATATTTTTGATCCTTAGTTTGTACTCAAAGAACTGAGAGAACCAAACAACAGAAAAACTATCGATTCTTATCAGAGAATGTGTTCTATTGGCAATGGGCCTGCTGCAAGAATAAGGCAAAAAAAGACCTTGTTGAATGTCTTATCTTCTGCATTCCTCATTCCCTTCACTAGATAACCACTTTTCCACACACACACACATGATGGGCTTCTTTCAGTTTCCACCTGCCAAATCCACTCACAAGGCTCTCGTCAGCTTGGGGCTATAGAAGATAGAAGTCAAGGTGACGTGCAGTTGTAAAGGAAATGATGTCACCAAAACAGGGAGGTTATATTGTGTTGGGGGGGGGGATGAGAATAATGCAATGTAAAGATGCGATCATGCAGCTGGAATATTGAACCATTTAAAGAGATGGATATCATGTAGGAGTGAGATAAAATCATGAGGCAGGGAGGGTGATGCTATTTGGTGGTGATATAATGGTTATTCCATAGAGTACAAAAGTGATTTTGTGGAAAGGGAGGGTCTATATTCAATAAATATATATAAATATGCATACAAACACACACACACACACATATATATATATATATATATATACATATGATGGGCTTCTACACAGTTTCTGTCTTCTTGAGTTACTCACAAGGTACTGGTTCACCCGGGGTTGTAGTAGGAGGCACTTGCCCAAGGTGCCACACAGTGGGACCGAACCTGAAACCCTGTGGCTGCCAGTGAGCTCCTTAACCCACAGCCGTTTGTGTGTCTGTGGGTAGGTTATATCACAAAGTCTGGCATGGAACTGGACAAGGGGGTGAGTGGACAGCGGGGGTGAGTGGACAGCGGGGGTGGGGGTGGGGGATAAAGAGTCAATGAAAGGTTTTTATGTATAAATAGTGGAGATGCAAGAAAAAGAGAAAGAGATGTAGAGGAAAAGAAAAGGGAAATGGGAAGAGAAAGAGGGGGGGGGGGGAGAGAGAGAGGAAGAGGATGAGTATTATCGAGTTATCACCATTGAATATATTTCTATTGGCCAGTGACTGACCAGTCGTTGTTGTTGTTGTCGTTATGAAGCTGATATAAAGGTCAAAGGTATGAAATGCGTAGCTTCAGGCTTCCAACACAGAAATTTCTTGACCATGATGAGAAAGATGGATGAAGCAGCAGCAGCAGCAGTAGCAGCAGTAGCAGCAGTAACAACTAACTATCTTTGGAATCCTTCCAGAAGTGAGTCTGACCAACATTTTCCATTACATTATGTCAATACGTGTGTGTATGTATGTGAATATATATATATATATATATATATACACACACACACATATACATACTTATATGTGTATGTGCATATATACATTATTCATACATATATATATGTGTGTTGTGTGTATGTATCAGTGTGTGCATGCATGTGTGTGTGTGTGTGTGTGCATGTATTGGACAGAACAGAAATCAATTCGGACTATAAAACACCACACTCCACACCATATCCACCCCACCCCCTGCCCAACACACAACATCCCTGCCACCACTACCACCACCATTTCCACCAACCAACCAATCAACCAACCAACCGACCGACCGACCGACCGACCGACCGACTGACCAACCTGATTCCAATTCTGTCTATCTCCTCTCTACCTCCCCCACACCCTTCACGCCCACCGGCTGCTGCCAATTATTGCAGAAGCAACGAAGAGTAAGAGGAGAAGGAGGAGATGAAGGACATGAAGGAGTAGGAGAGAATGACTGAAGTATGGAGAATGACTGAAGTTTAGTTCCAGCTATGTTTAGTATCTCTTCTGTCGCTTTTATAGGCCACCCTTTACCTTTAGATACACTGAGCCTTCTCAGCTGACTCTTGAATCTCAGCTCAGTCGGTTCTCATTGAGCTCCTCCAACTTCCATGAGCTCATCAACTGACCCTCAAACCCCAGTTCATACCAAGGTTCGTGCGACTCCATGCGATGGCCACAAACTCTGGCTGTGTGGTTAAACCTTCCAGTTTGCAACTCCATAGTTTCAGTTTCAATCCCAATGTGTGAAACCTTGGCCAAAGTCTTCTTCTACCAATGGCCTTGGGTTGACCAAACCTTTGTTAAGTGGAATTTGGTGGACAGAAACTGTGTGCGAGTCTATTCTTGATAAACTGCCCATCCTTTCCTTCCCACCTGATCCCACTGTCTATATTCTCTCTCACAGAAAATGGGAATTTGCTGTGAAGAGTGGAAGAATCTAACATTTTTACACAGAGTTCTTCTTCAAATAAAAATTGACCAAAACAAAATTTTTTCAATTCCCAGGACAAGTTCATTCCATTCTTTTGGTTGATTTTACTAAACACACATGCACGTGTGTGTGTGTGTGTGTGTGTGTGTGTGTGTGTGTATGTGTGTGTGCGTGTATGTGTGTGTGTGTGTGTGTGTGTGTGTGTGTGTGTGTGTGCCTAAATATATTGGCGAAAGATCTAAACATCCATAAGAAAACTGATAGTTTCTTAATCCCTCTGTCAATGTATTTGAACGAGGGGAGTACCTCAGAGCTGTTACTCAGAGTAACTTTAATTGCAATCTGGAATTAGGAAACAGTCAAAGGCTTCTCTCTCTCTCCATCTGTTCATCCAAAAGAACAAGGGAGTAGTACCTCATGGGTGCTACTCCGGGTAATGATATCTAGGTATTTGCAGTAGAAAGCAGTTTCTGCCTCCGCCCTTTTTTAACCCCCCCCCCCCACCGACATCGGCCAATAATATACAAGAGAATATTTATTTAGCCATCTGTCCGTCGTCTATTTTCTCTGGAGTCCCTTCATTACATTCACATTACATTCTCCCCACTGTTTGTTTCTCTCTTTTATTTGCGTTGCCACCTCCGCCGACCCTGCTGCCACCACCACCGCCGCCGCCGCCGCCACCACAGCCGCCATCACAGCAGAATCCACCACTGCCAAAGACAGCGGTGACTCCCATCATGCCCACAACCAACTACAGAAATAGTAGGACTATCCACACCACCACCACCACCCAAAAACCACCCCACCCCGACCACCACTAATATCATCCAGCTACTGTCATCAAGACCACAAATAGCAAGGCCACCACCACCACCACCGATTCCACCTCCACCTCCGCCAACAACAGTAACTTCCATCATGACCACAAACAACAACAACATTAGTAAAGCTGTCACCACCACCACCACCACCACCACCACCATCAGTATGATTATAAGCTATCATGACCATAACCACCACCTCCACCACCAACAAAACTACTACCACCACCACTACCACAGTTAACGCACCACCACCACCATCATCAAACCACTTCTCTCCTCCCCCTCCCTCACCGCCTCTACTGCCCCTCCCCCCACCCCCATCATCCTGCTATTATTGATTATCAGACTGTATTCTGGCTCTGTAGCAATATTTCATTATCTCAATGGTTGCAATGTAATCTACCTTCATATCAATAGCATTACACACACTCACC
>NC_142952.1:632898-635398 GCF_046866305.1 Octopus bimaculoides | reverse complement strand
AATCTAGTACGTGTGGGGTTGCTATATGGCACCAAAATAACAGCTCTTGAGAGTTTATCAAATTTCCTTCACCATTTTTACCTTCCAGTTCATTTATTGTTTTACCTCATTCGATTTCTATGTAATCCTTACTCACCATTTTTGTGTCCCCCTCATCTGTGCCAAATAAAAGAGAAGTCTGTTGTTGTTGTTATAATTAAGACAACATTAATGGAAGAGTTGTTAGCATGCCGGGCAAAATGCTTGGCAGCATTTTGCTTATCTGCACATTCTGAGTTCAAATGTTACCAAAGGCTGACTTTGCCTTTCATCTTTTCGAGGTCGATGAAATTAGTACTAGTTATGCACTGGGGGTCAATGTAATCGACTTAGCCCCCACTCCTGAAATTGCTGGCCTTGTGTCAAAGTTAGAAACCAACATTATTATTCATATTCTCATTATCAAGATGGCAAGCTAGCAGAAGCAATGAGCACGGTGGGACAAAATGCTGGATGGCGTCTCTCCTGGCTTTTGTTTCAAATTCCACAGAGGTCAGCTTTGCCTGTCATCCATTCAGGGTCAACAAAATAGGGACTGGTTGAATGCTAGGGTTGATGTAATTAACTAACCCCATCTTCTTTGAATTTCTGGTCTGTGTCAAAATTTGAAACCACGGTGGCAAGCTGACAGAAGCGTTTGAGCATCAAACAAAATGTTTTGTGGCATTTTTGCCAAGTTCTGATTTCTACGGAGACCAACTTTTTCCTTTGGGCAGGGCAGCAAGCCCACAGCCACATTATCCAAAGTAGAGTGTGGGCAAAGAGATTTAGTTGTTATTTCTAGCACATCGAACAACCATAAATAGACTATTTCATCAAGTTGCCCCTCAGGTGAAAGAAGAACCTTGCAGGTGTGGGAGAAGGGAAGGAGGAAGTGGATTAACGGATGGAGAGAAGGTAGAGTTAATGACACTGAGAAAAAGATAGAGACAAGAAATAAGTGGTGGTGGTGGTGGTGGTGCTGGTGTGAGGAGTGAAAGTGAAATACGAGGAGGTGGACGGATAAGAGAGATTAGAAAACAGAGGATGTAATAGAGTCAGAGTAAATTATCCGGTGGGGGTGGGGTGGGGTGGTGTTATATAGGTAAGGGGGAAGGAGGGGAAGAAGACAGAAGGGGAAGAATAAAGAGCAGAGATGCGATTAAATCTGGTTTGTGAGATAGAGGGAGGGAGGAAGAAGAGGGAGGGAGGAAGAGGAGGGAGAAAGAGGAGGGGGGAAGAGCAAAAAGATGAACTCAGAGATATAAAAGAGTAAAAAGCAAGAAGAGGCTGGAGGAAGAGGTAAATGGATAATTAATGAGGTTGACTTTGGCATCAGGTTTGAAATGTTTACAAAGCAGAGCAAACTATATACACACAAATAAACATTTATTAGTATGATAAACACAAAATGCAGTTGATACCATTTGTTCCCTACACATGTTTCGCTGTTGTGGCTATTTGCTTCCTCTGCAGTGAATATTCATAGAAGCCACAAAATACAGATTCTGGGGCCCTACATTAATGGGTGCAGTCACTGCAAGTTTTGCATAGCTGAGTGAGCAAAGATCCTCTTAGACTCCCTGAAACCAGGATTTCTGTACTCTCACCAGCAAATGCTACCTGCTGCAAGTATGGGATTCCCTGTTCTTCGATTATATCTGGAAAGGTCCTTATAAACTAAAAGCAGCATTTCCTCTGCAGGTGTGCAAAAAATGTTTCCAAAAGTCATGGGAGTTGTGCTGTTTTCTGACTTTGTAGGGCATGCCCACATGTGTTTCATCTCACATGGCATGATGGTTATTAATTTTGTGGGTGTTTATCAAGTCAGTTGCCAGACATTGGAGCACATGTGTGTGTGTGTGTGTGTGTGTGTTTGTAGGTACATATATGTATATTGTTGACATCATAAGAAGTTAGCAACTTTGAGAACATGGAACAATGCATTTTTGGAGTTGAGAATCTCAAAGTAAATAAAACTATGAATAATAACATGTAAATATTGGGTAAAAAAAACCTTGGATAGAAAAAGTCAAAGGCTGCCTGTAGGGCATGAACCCACATTGCTTGTAAACATGACAGGCTTTCTGTGAAATTGTAGCTGTGACTGTTGCTGGTGTCATGTAAAAAGCACCCATTACATTCTTGAAGTGATTGGCATTAGGAAGGTGGTGGTGCCCCAGCATGGCCACAGTCTAATGACTAAAATAAATAAAAGAATAAAAATTTTTTTTTTTTTTGACAAAGTACATCCATGGTGTTGCATGAACCACATGGTTCCAGGTTCAGTCCCATACGAGGACAGTAGAGTGGTTTACCCCTTGCATTTCTCTGGTTTGCACGAAATCTCAGGTACTTAATGGAGGGTGAAGACGGGGAGTGGGGTGTGAGAGGAGAATAAAAAGGAAGAGAAAGGAGTTTGTGGTTCTTCACAACTTTCCCCAGGAAGAATTATATTGATAAAAATGAAACGATTCAGCAA
>NC_142952.1:617898-627898 GCF_046866305.1 Octopus bimaculoides | reverse complement strand
GAGTCGGGGGGAGAGAAAGAGGGGGGAGCTCAGTGGGGGTGGGGGTGGAAGGAGAGGGAGTAGATAGATAGGGAGATGGGCAGATGGAGAGACAGAATGAGGGACAGACAGTTAGACAGATAGATAGATCAATGAACAGCAAGCTAGAGAGATGGATGGATGAATGGGCAAAATGATAAAGAGATGGATACAGAGACAGACTGATAAAGTGATAGACAGATATGTGTATGAGAGAGAGAGAGAGAGAGAGAGAGAGAGAGAGAGAGAGAGAGGCAGACAGACAGGCAGATAGCCAGATAGAAAGATAGACAGATAGATAGATAAATAGATAGATAGATATATATATATATACGATGGGCTTCTTTCAGTTTCCATCTACCAAATCCCGTCACAAGCTTTGGTTGGTCCGAGGCTATATTAGAAGACACTTGCCCAAGGTGCCATGCAGTGGGATTGAACCTGGAACCATGTGGTTGGGAAGCAAACTTCTTACCACATGGCCACATCATGGTTTGCTGCATTGTGTCCAATACTTTTGTCTGAAATTAAGATGTGTGGTCTTGGGGAGATAGAACTGGCTGCTATTTCTAGCAGGCTGAACAAAGTGGTGGTTGTAATTGACAGTGAGGATTGCTGGTGGTGGTGGTGGTGGATATGAAGAGAGGGAGGCGGGTGGAGTAGACAGAATTGAGGAGGCGGGCAAGCTGAAAGGATTTGGAAGTGTGGAAGACCTGGTGATAATTTTCAAATAAATTAAATAATTAAAAAGATGAAGAAAAGAAAGAAAAGAGGAGGAGGAGAGCGATGCAGAGGAGGAGGTGGTGGTGGTGGAGGAGGTGGGGATGTTGGGAAAGGGAGACGGCGTGGGGAGAGGGGGTTGATTGTTTGTCTGATTGACATCAGAGACTGGGGGTTGGGGGTGGGAACAGGGAGGGAAGCTGGGCTTTATGTGATGGGTTAGGGATGTGTTTATGCATGCGTGTGCGTGTGTGTGTATGGGGGGTTGTGGGGGTGGGTGTTATATTCTTTTATTTGTTTCAGTCATTTAACTGCGACCATGCTGGAGCACCACTGCCTTCAAGGGTGTTAGTTGATTAAACTTCCACCAACATTTATTTTAAGCCTGCTACTTATTCTATTGATCTCTCTCTGTTTGCTGAACTGCTAAGTTATAGAGACACAAATATTCCAATACTGTTTGATAAGCAGTAAAACATACACATATACACATATACATATACACGCACACAAATACATAGACACACACATACACACATCCAAATCAGAGTGAAACTGGAGATTCAGTGGTAAAAATTCTGTTGTTATTATTATTATTATTATTATTATTATTAGATCATAAATGAATTTATGATGTAATTATGGAAACATTTTTGCAACAGAATCTCCAGTTCCATTCTCGTCTTGGATATATTGCTTTGCAGTCTATTCAAATGTTTAGAATACAAAACGAAAAAAAACAAAAAAAACAAAAAACAAACAAAAAACTGGAGAGCAAATCTATTTTGTTGAATCCTTTCATTGGAAGCTGGATCAGCAGGAATTTCGATGGAGATCTAAGCAAAGGTCAACTGTTTCTCTGTCTCATTTGAAAGAACATTTCAATACATACAAGGGGGTGTTTGGGGGTAGAAGAAAACAGAGGAGGATCAGTTGATTATGATTTTTATTCAACATATTCCCCTCTCAAATTCAAATGCTTTTCGCAGCAATCCCTCAGGTTTTCTAAGCCCTGTAAAAGAACTCAGAAGGTTGGGCCTCCAGCCAGACCCTTCATGATATCCTTAAAGCCAGGAACCTTTTGGCACCCCCTCTTCTGAAGAGAAGATTACATCCTTATCAACATCACCTATTCCTTTGGAAGGTACAATTTGTAATCTTCGAAATATATGTTAGAAATAAAAGAATTCATTTAACATATGCGGTTTACTCCATTTACTAAATTTGTATATATATATATATATATATATATAAGTCAGTAAATAGTGGGGTTGTGTTAACCGCACGTGGAGAAATAATAGGAAAATGAAAAAAATGAAAAAAATGGGAAAATGAATGCTTCCAGTTCAGCAT
Source organism: Octopus bimaculoides (assembly GCF_046866305.1). Lineage (NCBI taxonomy): Eukaryota > Metazoa > Mollusca > Cephalopoda > Octopoda > Octopodidae > Octopus > Octopus bimaculoides. Next base: position 625,807 of record NC_142952.1, on the reverse strand, counting down.
TCTGGCTTTTTTTCATTTTCCTATATATATATATATATATATATATATATATATATATATGTAACCCATTAGTAAAATTCTAAATGATATACTCATGCCTGCAAATATATATATCTAGATTTGTGTGTGTGTGCTTTAGAATATATGAGAAGAGATTTACTTTTTTTCAATGACTTAAAACTTCATAAAACTTAGTCATAAATAAAAGATTAATATTTACAATTGAGTATATTATAATAAATATATTTACTCTACACAATGTATTGAGTGCTCTGGCTATTATTCAGGAAACTGCTTAGAAATATATGTGTGTGTGTGTGTGTGTGTGTGTGTGTGTGTGTATATATATATATATATATATATATATATACACACATACTTTATGAAAATAAAAAAATTCTATACATACATTATATATATATATATATATATATATATATATATATATATACATACACACATACTTTAGAAAAAGCACCTTCATACTTATCTTTCATGTACTGTTTAATATCTAATTTTATCAAACTACAACCGTACACACACACACACACACACACACACACACATTTGTATTCATTTAAATGTTTATCTCTATTCATAATTATCTTTTGCTCTCTCTCTCTTTTTCTCGCTTGAACCCAGGCCCTCCCCCTCTTCTTTTCTCTCTCTCCCCCTCTTCCTCCACATAAACACATCATACACTATTTGTATTAGATATTATTTATCTATATAATTATCTCCCCCCCTCTCTCTCTCTCTCTATCTATCTATGCACATATACTTTATAACTCTCTCTCACTTTCTTACTCTCTCTTTCTCCCTATTTATATACAGACACACACACATAAGCATATTTACATATACATACATATCTGTACATGCATACACATATATGTATATGTGTTTGTATATATATATATATATACATATATATATATATATATATATATATATATATATATATATATATATACATACACATATATACATATACACATGCATACATACTTACACACACACGCATACATACTCATACATGCACATATACACATACACATAGGTAGATAAAATATAAATGAATTTTGAAGAACAGAAACAACAACAAAAAACAAACAATAAAAACACCACCACCACCAACAACAACAACAACATCCCAACAATAACAACGTCTCAGCTACTGTGTTGTTGGTGAATAAACAGTTGTGAATCTGTGAGATTTAATTAAATTCACTCTGTTTAGAAGCAATTTTATTAAAATTAATTTCACAAAGCCTGTACGATACATCTAAGTAAAGCTACCTACCACCACCACCACCGCTACACATGTTTGGGCTCATGCCAGCCCTGATCCAGCCAATGTTTGATCAAAGCTATTCCACTCATGACCATCACAACTATTTCTATATCTGGACCTACAATATCCAATATGTTTATATGTGTGTGTGTATTTAGGTTTATATATATCATTATCATCGTTTAACGTCCACTTTCCATGCTGGCATGGGTTGGATGGTTTGGTAAGAGCCGGCTAGCCAGGGAGCTGTCCAGACTCTTGATTGTCTGTTGTGGCATGGTTACTATGGCTGGATGCCCTTCCTAATTGCCAATCACTTTACAGAGTGTGCTGGGTAATTTTTGTGGCATACACACACATAACAGGCTTCTTTCAGTTTCCGTTTCCATCTACCAAATTCACTTAAGGTTTTGGTTGTCTTGGGACTAGAGTAGAAGACACTTGCCCAAGGTGTTGTGCTGTGGGACTGAACCCAAGGCCACATGGTTGCAAATCAAACTTCTTAACCACACAGCCGTCTCTGCTTTCATTAGTTCACCCATTACATTGCTTTTTAGACAATTCTTGGTTGCCTGGATTCCATCTCCCAATTATTTAGATGTCCTCAATGTGAAATATCAAAGAATGATAACTCTGGGCAGATTCAAAGCCATAGCTTCAACCGAAAATGTTGGTCCAAAGAACCAGAAACATGTGTCTGAGAATCCACTAGAGGGAAGCACCAGGCAGATATGGTGTTCTTACACCTTTTACCAAAAGAGAAACTTGCTCCATGGTAACGGTCACAAATTTGCCTTCAAAAGTTGAAATACATTGCAAACATATTTTAACTAACTTGGAATTGGTTTATTCTTCGTCACAGATTGGCACTGGTGCTGCTTTATATACACACACACACACATACATATATATACATACATACACATACATATATATATATACATACATACACACATATACATAAATATATATACATACATACACACACATACATAAATATATATACATACATATACACACACACATATATACATACATACATATATACACATACATACATATATACACATACATACATATATATACATACATAAATGTGTGTATATACATATATAAATAATAATATATATATATGTATACACATATACAATTTCATTTGTATATAGACGTGTACATGAGTGAGTATATATATATGTATATATGTGCGTATGTGTGTGGATGGGTGGGTATGTGTATGTATATGCAATGAATGGAATGAAGATAGGGAAATAAGTGACAGAGGAAGATAATTGGCCAAGAAGAGAGAAATTTTAATAAGTCTTCTTTATTTGGGTTTTGCTGCGTGTTGATTTTGCCGTTAATGAAATGTTTAATAAGCCAGCAAAATTAGAGAGAAGCCTTGGCAAATACGAGTGCCAATGTTTGGATTGCTTGCATTTATATCTCGGTAGCCATTGTTGGCTGCACTGAAAGTGGAGAAGTGGCCGACAAGAAGAAGAAGAAGAAGACAAAGGAAAACACTTGAAGAGGAAAAGAAAGGAAAAATATGAATAAATTGTTAAGATATTTGAATAAAAAATAAAGATTTGCATCTGGGTATTGTCATGATAGCTTTTTGAAATACACACAGGGCCAAGGTTCCAGCAGAAGACACTTGACCAGCGTACCACTGCATGGTACCTTGGGCAAGTGTCTTCTATGGAACCATAAGATTGGGAAGCAAGGATCTGACCACACAGTCATGCCTGGGCCTATACATACATACATGTATGTATGTATACATATATACATGTATGTATGGATGTATGTATATTTAAGCATGCACACAACAGAAGAAGGATGTCCGGCCTATCACCAATTATCCTACAGATTTCTGATTTTATATATATATATATATATATATATATATATATATATATATATATATATATAGAGAGAGAGAGAGAGAGAGAGAGAGAGAGAGAGAGAGAGAGACAGACAGACATGTGTGTCTAGTTTGTATGTATATATATATATATATATATATATATACACATACATAAAGTGAGAGGAAGGGGCAAACTCCAACATATATGTGTGTGTATGCACACACAGACACATCTTTTTGTGCATTCTATTGTCTGCGTTATTTTTATATAATTTTTTTCCGTCTTTTCTTAAGTGAAGGATTTGCTTCTTACCATTTATTTTGGTTCTTCAGTCAACATCAATAGTGTAAACATTTTCTCCATTAATTCTATTGATTCACAAAAAAAAACCCCAAAACAACAAAGCAAAAACCAAAAACTAAAAAAAAAAACACACAATATAAATACATAAAAATAAAAGCAACAACAAACAACAATAACCTTACTTTACATACGTAAATGAAAGAAATATAAAGATAAAACACAGCTCCAATAACAACACCCTGACTCAGCAATAAATCTATAGAAATATATAAAATTATCTTTAGTTGCTTTGTTGTTTTTTGTTGTTGTTGCTATTTTTTTTATTGTATGTTAGCTTTTGTTGTTTTTTTATTGGTTGTTAAAGATAAAAAAATAAAAAAATTTTTTACATCGCTGAGGAGGAAAATATTCATGTCATTGTTTTTAAAGTATCATGTTGGGTTGCTCGCTATATATTTTTCTTATTGTTTTTATTATCATGGGTTTAGTTATTTTTATCTTTTACCCCCCCCCCCCCCAACCCCCCTACTCCACATGCCACCTTTTAGCACAGCAGCCTTCGGAGATTGGCAAATATCGTGGATTTTTATGGTTGTTTGACATTGGATCCTACAGAATGGTAAATGTGTATATCATAGAATTATGATATACACGATGTAAACTCATCATGTCTGTGTGCAATTATTTGAAACAGTATATCCATGTAATGTGTAGCATATCCATGACATGAGCAGTAGAAGCACCCACTACACTCTTGAAATGGTTGGTGTTAGGAAGGGCATCCAGCTATAGAAACTCTGCCAGATCAGATTGGAGCCTGGTGCAGCCATCTGGCTCACCAGTCCTCAGTCAAATCGTCCAACCCATGCTAGCATGAAAAACGGACGTTAAACGATGATGATGATATATATATATATATATATATATATATATATATATATATGTATATATTCTTTTACTGTTTTACACGTTTCAGTCATTTGACTGCGGCCATGCTGGAGCACCACCTTTAGTCGAAGAAATTGACCCCAAGACCTATTCTTTGTAAGCCTACTATTCAATTAGTCTCTTGTGCCAAACTGCTAAGTTTTGGGGACATAAACACGCCAACATTGGTTGTCAAGTGATAGTGGGGGGACAAACACAGACACAAAGACACACATAAATACACACACACACACACACATATATATATATATATATATATATATATATATATATATATATATATATATATGATGGGCTTCTTTCAGTTTCCGTCAACCAAATCCACTCACAAGGCTTTGGTCAGCCTGAAGCTATAGTAAAAGACACACTTGCCCAAGGTGCTACACAGTGGGACTGAACCCAGAACCATGTGGTTGGGAAACTTGCTTCTTACCACACAACCATGCCAGCACATATTCGTACACATCTGCAACATTAGTTGAGCAATAATTAGAAATTATTTAAATGAGACATAAATATCCAAATCTAATTTTCTACCAAAGTTTTTATCGTGATTATTATTATTATTATTTTCATTTTTTCAACCTGAGTTTATAAAATTTTATCTAATTAAAAGAATTAATGAAGAAAAACAAGACTATTCAACAATGGCATATTTTCTAATATTGACCCAATCTTAGAATACGTAAAAGCATTGAATTCTGAAAGTATTCCATTATCAACTTTCTTACCACCACCACCACCACCATCACCAGTTCCAAGACTTGCATCACCACCACTGTTGTCAACACCACAATTACCACAAACTACTACTACTACTACCACCACCACCAACAACAACAACAACCATTACACTACCACTACCACTGCTGCTACCAGTTCTCCCAGCACCACCTCCACCACCATAGCCACCGCATCCCCCCCCACTCCATCCCTCCCCCTCTTCCTGCTTCTTCTCCGCCCCCAAAGAAGCCTTGTCTCTTCAGAGTCACTACAATGCTACAATGTCATTTAGTTGAATTCTAATCACCAATTATAGAAATTAACATTAAACTATATCCAATTTGCAGAATAATAGGATAAACTTAAAATTAGCAAATCAATACTTTCTACAAATTTTCATATAATCTAATATTATTTATTTATCATTAGATTGAAAATTATTATGTTTTGTCTCTTTTTTTTTTCTCCTTTCCAAGTAGTTTTTTTTTCTTTTTTTCTTCAGGTTAGTCAGACTTGGTCGAGCAGACAAACCTGCAACGAAATGTATTTCAGCTGTGACCATCCTGTCTTATTTCTGTGTACAGGAAATCCAAAACCCATATTATAAAATGTATCCTTTTCTAAAACCTGTTAAGCATTCCAGCTGTGACCATCCAGTCTTATTCTTAAGTATAGGGAATCCAAGCACTCAAGCTGTGACCATCACCTCTTATTTCTATGTACAGGGAATCCATATGCCCACAGGCATATGCCATACTGGTTAAGAGCGCAGACTACAAACTCCAAGATTCCGAGTTCGATCCCAGGCATATATATATATATATAAATGAGAAAGTGAGATGACAAAGGAATGAATGATCATGTTATGAAGTTCATTAGGTTACAGCTGTTTCTGCTATATGATGCAGTGGACTCGTAGTTGAGTGTCTGAGTAACAGCTTATAGCTTCATCAGAGCATATGCACGTATGTATTATATTATATGTATCTACACATACAATGGATTTCTCTACAATTTCTGTCCACTGGATTCCACCCACACAATGGCACTGATTGACTTAAGACACACTTGCTCAGGGTGGCATGGTCTACCAGGGTCACATCTGAAAGCACATTGTGCCAAACAGAGCTTCTTAACCGTACAGCCAAACCTATACAAATCTACATGATATGAATGTTAATACAAACAGCAATGTAGGTTTATCGGAGAGAATTCCAGATTAGGAATTTGATGATAATCCAGACACTAATCGACTTCCTGGGATTTTCTTTGTTCTTTTTTTTTTTTCCAGACAACAAAATCAACTGCAAAATCATTCATGACATTAGAATAGATTTCTTTGAAATGTCTTAATCCAAGCAACTTAGATGTGATTAGCAGGCAATATAATCTGAAAGTAATCTTTACTGCAAATGTCATCACCAAAGTGTCACGAGAAAGCTTCTATATATATATATATGTATGTATATATATATATATATATATATATATATATATATATATATATATATAATTATCATCATCCTTAATGTTCCATGCTGGCATGGAAGGCTTCCACACAGTCTCTGTTTACCAAATACACTCAAAAAGCATTGGTCTAGCCAGGGGCTGTAGTAGAAGACACTTGCCCAAGGTGGCACACAGAGGGACTGAACCTAGAACCATGAGGTTGGGAAGTGAGTTTCTTAACAGCCATGGTAAAATGAAATAAATGGGATGGTCACATTTGGAATGCTTTTCATCATTGGTCTATATGATGAGACAGTACCAGGATGGGGTGGGGGTGGGGTAAAATAAAAGAATAAGAATACCAACAGAAACATGAGCCATGAGCCAGCCAGAGTAGACTCCTTTGGTGGTTGCTTGGTCTGCTAGAAATAGCAGTCAAATCTGCCAGAATTGAAACCGATATGTTTGACAAGGATAGATATATTTGAATTATATTGAATTATAATTTGATTTTTTATGTTAGTATTGATCATGGGCAGATGATAAGATTTATAAAAGTTTTAAATATTAATAAAAGAAATGAATGAACTATATATTTTAGGTATATCTATTATTGTATTATTTATTTGTCCTTTTTTACATATTAGAGGGTGTATAGGGTTATGTTATAATTTTTTAGGGCAGTTTTGTTTTTGATTTTTAGTAGGTGTATTTTTTACTCCCTTAATATCACGAATATCCTGTATTCCCCTATAACAATGAATAATATTACCACCACACAAAAATAATAAAGCTTTAAATATAGCATGTGTATATAAATGAAATAAAGCCAATATAGGTATTTTTATACCTAAAGATATTGTACACCACCCCAAAAAAGATATCCATCACTCCCCCCCCCCCCGCCCAGAAAAAATACATGATCATGAATGAAATAACATTGATCATGTGTGTGCTCAAAGTTGACCTACAGTTAAACAACATGTAATACTACAACACACACACACACACACACACACATATGTGCCTGTGTATGAGAGAGAAATGTCTGTGTGTGTGTGCGTGCATGTTTATATAGACACACACACACACATATATATATTTCAACTTGTTCCTGTGGTAGGTTTTCGTGGTCCTCCCCACCAAACAAAAAAAAAATGGTACTGAAATAACCTCAAGACCACTCCCCGAAAGTAGAACAGATAAACACAGGCCACCGTGGGTTCTGTCTGGAATAATGTATGGTGCCTGGAGATTCATTTGACACAGTCGCATCCAGTCGCCCTAGAACTGGAACTCCCTTCAAGTTTTTCTAAAGAAAATA
>NC_142952.1:562898-612898 GCF_046866305.1 Octopus bimaculoides | reverse complement strand
GATGGCTTTCCCTTCCCTTCCTTTGCCAACACCATTGCCACCACCACCACCACCACCACCACCACCCATACCCCTAGTATTGCTAACGCTAACACTGCCATCACCTTAACAAGAGATCTGCATTGGAAAAGTATTCCTGGCCGAAACTAATCAGAATTTAAGCTAAAATTGACAGAAAAATACATTTTTTTTTAAAAACAAACAAACAAAAAAAAGCCCTCCCTCCCACCTCATCACCAAAAATACTGCAAATATTTGAGAAAAGAGGGAAACTTTTACAACCAAATAAAAAAAAAAATACAAACCCAACAAAAACAACCAAAATGGAAATGTTGGAAGAAATATATAAATGTCCCACAAAAAAAAAATACCAAATGGAAAAGGAATGAGGAATTATACATTTGATGGGAAATAATTCCTTGCTCTTAGAGTTTTGGCCGTCCTATTAAAACCTACAACTTGGAATTATAAATTTTTTTGTGTTTGTGTTTTGTTGTTGTTGTTGTTGATACATTTGGCAAAGAAGAAGAAGTAAGAAAATTGCAATCGCGGGATATTAATAAATTGGATATTTTGGAAGATATGCAGAGGAATTTGGAAATTTTCTGGGGTTTTTGCTGTTTAAAAAATTTTTTTTTTAAAGGGGTTTAAATACTCCAATCAGAATGCATAATGATGATGATGATGATGATAATGATGATGTGGATGATGATCATGATGATGAAAAGGGGGAGGAGAAGGAAGGTGGTGATGATGACAATGATGATGATGATAGCAATGATGAATATAACAACGACAACAACAATGACGATGATGATGATGATGTCTGTCTGATAGTCTTGTACACAAGCTGAGTAAATGTCGATGGATGCATAGTCAATGGGAGTTTTTATTGTGAATTGTCTGACGAAATGAAATCGAAGCTGATGGGATGTTGTGGACCGTTTCTGTGGAAATGGTGAGACCTTGAAAGTTAGCTTTTGTCATTGATTAAAAACAGAAAGCAGAAAGGAAGAGGGAAAATGTAAAAAAATGTTATCCTAATCATTGCAACAGTCATCGTTTTTATAAGCAGAGAGTCTCGTTTAATAAACTGTCAAGCATGACTCACTTTGTCTTGGAGGATTTCATTTCATCTGAATAAATTTGCTTATCTCAAAATACTTTTAACTCTCAGAAATATTGGAGTTTCTCTTGAGAAGAGAGAAGACAGGTGAGTTGGTGATAAGGGTAAATTACAGGTGAGAGAGAGAGAGAGAGAGAGAGAAAAGAATGAAGTCTAGTGCGGGACTGGCAATTCTTTTATCAACCCCTAAAGAATGAAAGACTAAGTTAACCTTGGAGGGGTTCAAAGGAGAAGAAAGCTAAGTGAAATACCACAAGGTATTTTATCAGATATTAACAATGGCACCAATTCACTGCCTGCTTGCCAATGTGTCAGGTCAGGTCAGGTCAGGTCAGGTCAGGTCAGATCAGGTCATGTTTAAATATTCTACAGTCATCACTGCAAGAGTGGTGTGCTCTGTGGAATAAAGGTATTTTGTTACTAGAGAAACAGGTAGAGTTCGGCAACTGGAAGAGCATCCAACTGTAAAACCTGACCTCACATAAATCTCCATTGCAACCCATGCTGGCATGAGAAAAGGAAGGTCAGAAAAATCAATGAATGCACATACATACATACATACATTGGATGGTTTCACAGGAACTGGCGAGGTCAGGGGCCACATCAGGCTCCATAGTCTGTTTTGGTGTGGTTCTATGGTTGGATGCCCTTAATACCAACAACTGTACAGAGTGCACTGGTTGCTTTTTATGTGGCATCAACACCATATAAACACACACACACACACACACACACACACACACACACACACACACACACAAATGTGCACATATACGTGTGCAATGGGTGATGATGTATAGTTTCCGTCTACCAAATTTCACACATTACGCATTGGTCAGTTTGAGGCTGTAGTTGAAGACACTTGGCCCAGGATTGAACCAGAAACAACAGAGATGAAAAACAAACTCTTTAGTACAACAATATCTTAGCTTTTGTGAGTGTGTGTGTGTGCGTGTATAACAACACACATGATTTTCTCCAGATTATCAACCCCTTCCTCCTTTTCCTCTTCTCTGGATTTTTCCCTCTTTCCGATGAAGAGCCACACTCGAAACATCACTTCCACTCCTTATTATTCCTTCTGAGCAGCAATCTAACATATTCACCATGTACATCTAATTGGCTTTTTTTTGTTCTTGAATAGATATATATATATAGTGTGTGTGTGTGTGTGTGTGTGTGTGTGTGTGTGTGTGTGTGTGTGTGTGTGTGTGTGTGTGTGTGTTAATTAAACGTTGAGAATCAATGGTTCTTTCTTTCTGATTGTAAATTCCTCAAAATTAAATGCAATGAAAAACTTTTCCCATAAATCATTGGAAATGAACCTGGTAATGTGTGTGTATCCCTTAAGTGTCAGCGTATACGTTTGTGTGTGTGTGTGTGTGTATGACAATGGCTGTGTGCATGTGTCTATATGTATATGTATGCATGTGTGTGTGTGTGTATGTATGTGTACGCATGTCTATGTCTGTGTATGTATGATGTATATATGTGTCTGCATGCCTGTAAGTGTGTGGTGTACATATTGGTGATGGTGGTGTGTGTGTGTGTATGTATGTATGTGTATGTGTGCGTGTGCATGCATGACTTTGCTGGTGAACATACGTACATGTGTGTCTATTCCTGTATGTATGTATGTATTTCTATCTATACTTGTTAGCATCTGCATGTGTGTGTGTGTGTGTGTGTGTGTGTGAGTGTCCACTTGTGCATATCTGTGTGTGTGCATGCACGTGAACATGTGTGCGTGTGTGTTTGTACAGAGGTATGTGTGTGTGTGTGTGTGTGTGTGTGTGTGTGGTGCACGAGCCTCTCCAGCTGTGTCCCTCATGTCTGATGATTAATGACAATAAACTGGTGTCTGTTGGTTGTTGGTTGGGTAATTCCTGTCCCTTCTCATTGGCACTGGAATGGAACAAGTGAGTGACTCAGCTTCCCAACTCCACTCCACACTTCACCTCCTCCTCCTCCTCCTTGCAACTGAAACATTTCCACGTCTCATCAATGGAATTCATTAACAACAACAATAACGAGTGATGATTTCTAACATTGGCAACAAGGACACACACACACACACACACATGCAGGAGAGGAGAGGGAAGAGGTATAGTTGAATGAAATGAGCTTCTGTACTTGACGACGACGATGATGATGATGATGGTAGAGGTTTTGGTTGTGTTGGTGATAATGATGACGATGATGATAGATATGGTTACTTGACATGCTAGAAATAGCAACCAAAACCTCCCCAAGTCACATCATGCAACTACTTAACCCTTTAGCATTTAAACCAGCCATATCTGGCCCAAATATTTTACTGGTTTTGCGTTCAAACTGGCCAGATCTGACCTCTCACACTGACACAACAATGTCATCCTAAAAATAAACAATCTCATCATCGAAATCTCAGAGCTTTTAATACAAGATAATAGTGCATAATTAATTCAAATTAATAAGCATTACATTTGCCAGAGTAATCTGAATGTTTAAGGCTTTAAAAAAAGGGCAGAAGGCCCTACACAAAGTAGCCCCTGGTGAGGCTCCTATAAAAGTAAGGTTGGTCACAAGTGGAATGTCTACAGTCATAAATCTTGCTCAGTCAGAGCAGTCTTGGGATTAAAGAAAGATATAAAAGAATGAAAGAATGACGAATGAATTTGTAACATTTAAATCTTAGAGAATTAAATATATGAAACTCGTTAAAAAATCAATACAACAATAGTTACAAGTAAGTGTATATGCACTTAATGTTTTTAACGAAATCTTTCTAATTATCATATTTATTACTGCTCATTGTAATTAACATAATTATTATAATTGTAATTAATACTATTATCACTCATTATAATTAATATTACCATTACTCACTGTAATTAACATAATTATTATACATGATAAGTTTTCCAAATTTTAGAACAAGACCTGCTTTTTCGAGGGGAGGGGCAAGTCGATTACATTAACCCCGAAAGGAAAGGCAAAGGGTGGAATAATTAAAGAATGGCACAAGAGAGACAAAAGATTGGTGATCCAGCAGAACCATTGCCAAAATGCTTGGTGGCATTTCATCCATTCTTATGTTGTGAGTTCAAATGTCACAGAGGTCAACTTTACCTTCCATCATTTTGGGGGTCAATGAAATAAGTACCAGTTAAATACTGGAGTCAATGTCATCAAATAAACCCCCCCTCCTTCCAAAATTTCAGGCCCTTGTATCTATAGTAGAAAGGATTAATATTATGATGAAGATAATGGTGGTGGTGGTAGTGGTGGTGGTTGTATATGCCACATGTGTAATGGATGAAGTGGGGGGGGGGATGTTGCAACAGAAAATAACAAAAAAAAAAAAACAGTGGGAGTTCCTGTGGAATCGATTCTGAAAAAGCGGGAAGGCAAAACAAAAGTGTTACCAAAAGGTATGAATAGTAAAGATAACCGATTTATCATGTGGTATGTGTGTAACGACATCAATAACGAAGACATAAGTTATAATTAAATCTATTTATAGATTTCTGTTAAATTCCACAGAGATAACAAGTGTAATGTAAACTCATAAATTGCCAGGATATATGTAACAGACTTAACAGGGAATGGTAAAGGCAAAGTGGCAGCAGAATAAGAATGGTAACTGAAGAGGGACAGAAGGATAAAAGGGAGAAGGAAAGGGTGAGGAAGAATAAGGGCTTACGGAAGGGGGGAATGGTGGGGAAATGATAATGGGAAGGGCAAAAACAGAAGAATAGAAGACAGTGAATGGTAACAGAAAGGTAAGAAGGGTCTTGGAAGGCATAGAATGGTAATGGAATGGCAAAAAGTGAATGGAAGACATTGAATGGCAAGAGATGAATAAGAAGGATTATGGAAGGCATGGAATGGTAAAGAAAGGGCAAAAAGTTAACAGAAGTCTTTGAATGGTAATGGAAGGGTAAAACAGGAAGTAAAAGGATACAAAAAAAATAAAGGAACATCTGGAACAATAATTGAAGACTGAAAAATTAGTAGAGGACTTTGGTGAAGACGAAGAAGGGTTACGGAAGATAGGAAATGGTAAAAGAAGGGTTAAAATGGTAAGTAATGGGTAAGAAGATAACGGAAGGCATAGAATGGAAAGAAAATGGGGAAAAGGGGAACAGAAAGGGGGAAAAGCATAGATTTGAAAGATCCTCAAATGCTGGAAACAAAAGAGGGAGAGAATGAGGGAGGGGAGGCAGAAGAAAGAAAGGAAGGAAGGAAGGAAAGACGGCTAGCTGGCTGGTTGGGTGGAGATAGATAGATAGATAGATGGATAGATAGATATAGATGGATAGATAGACAAACAAATAAATAGACAAAGAGACAGATAACTAGATAGACAGATAGATAGGTAGATGGAAGAGATAGATCTAGATAGGGATAGACAGAGAAATAGATAGGGAGAGCAGGGGAGAAAGAGAGGGGAGAGAAGGGGGAGAGCAATACGCAACTGAAACATGATATCAATAAATGCCTGCAGCTTCCCATCTGTGTTTAGTAGTTTACACAATCTATTGTTCTTGAATTCTCCTGGAATAATTAGACAAAGTGTTTCTGTAAAGACTTTCAAACAGAATAAACCATAAAGAATGTAAGATGTATACAGCAGCTGTGTGTGTATATATATATATACATACATAAATACATACATGCACATATATATATATATATATATATATATATTCACACACAAACATACATATATAACACACACACATACATGTATTGTTGTAATTTGAGAGAATCATTCTGTTGTTAGAAATGCATGCATTGATTGTATTTTCCTCTTTTATTTTTTTGATGCTTGATTAATTAATTAACTTATTAAATTAATTAATCAACAATACAAAAGAAGTGAAATATAACCAGTGCATGTGTTTTCATTGTCAGAATGACCCAGCCAAAGTACCAAGGCAATATCTCTTTCAGCATATGATTTCACATCAAGAATTTTGGAAGGAAAAAAATATGAATTCTGTAGATGAGGTCAGAACAATACTGGAGGAGTATTTTTTGTCAGGGACAAGTGAATTTTGAGAGAGGGGCCTTGCAAGTCTCCCAGACTGATGGAAGAGCATTGTAGAAAATGAAGGAGAATATGTTTTAGATTAAAAAAGAACTTTATCTTAATTTTGAAAAATAAAAGAAGCATTATTTATGGGATAACCCGATATGTGTGTATATATATATATATATATATATATATATATATATATATATATATATATATATATATATGCATCTGTACATGTGTATGTACAATATATATATTATTATACAATATATATATATTTATATATATATACACACATGTATTGATCGTAGCATTATACACACACACACAAACTCTATCTCTCTCTCCCACACACAAACACATGTACCTAAATGATGCTGCCAATAATGAATAATGTATATATGAGATTATAATCAATATATATATAAAATTGATGGCAGCCAGCTTCAGTCATTGTAATGAGGAAATGTATTCTACCAGTATTGGATATCATGAGACTATTATATATCAACTACATATGATACTGTCATATTTTGTGAATACATGTGTGTGCATACACACACGCATGCACATATACATACACTTACATATATAGAATAGTTATATATACATATATATACATGTGTACATGTGTATATATAGACATACAACACATATATAACCATACACATACATAAATATACATGTGTGTATATATATACATATATATATATACACAAGTGTGTGTGTGTGTGAATGTGTGGTGTTAGTTGTGAATCTCTATTATATACCCAAAACTAGAACATTAACATTAAACCATTATTTACAATCCCAATGACTTGTTGACTTGTAATTAATTGAATAACGAAGTCAGGACAGACATTTCTTTCATCTGTCAAAATATATCACTGTTCATTTTTATTTTACTTTTTATTTTTATTTCTATCTTTACTCTTTCTTGGCTTCTTGCATCTTGGATTTCACACACACACACACACACATATATGTACACAAACACATATGCAAACATACTTTGAAGAAGGAAGATAATGTAAAAACAAAATTATCAATATGTATATATAATTACACACACACATACTACATGTATATAGATATATTAACACAGACATATATATATATATATATATATATATATATATATATATATATATATATATATACACACACACACACACACACACACACACATATATATACACATACATAAAAATATATTTAACTGTCATCCTATTTCACCACTAAGTGTAAGTGATGTTTTTAGATGAGAAATTAAGACATTTTACCCTCAGTCTCAAAATATTTCATCCAACCACACACACACACCCTCTCTGAATCCGTTCTATCCGCCCCCCTCCCCACACACTTTGCATTAGAAATCTGGGAATCTGAGACTATTCCATTCGGACCTGACAATTGATTGGAAACAGATAAGTCTGTCTCTTATTCGTTCTCCGTCAGTTCCAATCAATGGGAGTCTTCTTCAATCTCTCCTCATCTCTACATTTCTCTCCCTCCCTCTTTTTTTCTCTCTCTCAACATACACACACACACACACACATATATATATGTATATACACACACACACATATGTATATACATGCATATACATGTATATGTGTATACATATGTATTCATACATATGTATATAATTTTATTCCTTTTATGTGTTTCAGCCATGTGGCTGCGGTCATACTGGAGCACCACCATTACAATGTGCCCTTTCCACTGTCCTCTTATGTGGTCAATTTCTTTTGCATGGTTGGATGTCATATCATCACTTTTGCATGTACTGTTTCCTTGATTATTGGCTCATTTGGTGTAAGAAGGAATTTGTGTATATGCATGTGTGTATATGCATGTGTGTATATGTATATGTGGTAATCTTTTCTGTGTAGTAGCATTGGATCACTTCAGGTGCTGCTGTTGGTTTGACACTATGCAATGACCACAGCTGAAAGCAATGGTCCAGCCAGCCAAGAAAAAGAGGTCTTCCATGGCGTCAAGAAGACTTCTTAGTCTATTGTCCTGATGGAGTCTAGTATCCATCCTGCCAATTGTCTACACTTTGTTGCCATCTTGGTAATGTTCACACAAAACGATGCTTCATTACACATGCTTATCACTGCCTGGGACTCTGGGACTCTGGGACAGCCTTCAGGTATTCTGAAGGCAGCTGGCACCTGGCTGTAGAAAATCTGTCTCAATGGTTTCCTTCTGAGCCATGTGAGTATGGGAAAGGGGACGTTAAAATGAAGAAGATGATGATTTATGTAAATTGGTATTAGGAAGGGCATCCATCTGTAGAGACTTTGTCAAAGCAATTAATGGAGTCCAACACAGCCTTCGGACAAATCAGATCCTGTCAAACTGTCCAACACATGCCAGCATGGAAAAATGGACATTAAAGGATAATGCTGCTGCTGCTGCTGCTGATGATGATGATGATGATGATGGTATACATGAGTGTGTGAGTGTGTGTGTCTGTGTGTGTGTGTGTGTTTCTGTATTTATGTTTACACCAACCTGAAAAACCAATGTTTAACAAATTTAACACGTTTAGAAAGAATTGTTCCTTTTTAGAAAAATCACACTTTTGCATCGATTCTTCAAACAGATTTTACACTTCTACATGAATTCTTCAAACAAAGATTCAAACATTTTTAGTAGGAAACCCTGAATATGTTAGTTTGCAAGGAAACGTCCTTGAAAAACGTCAATATAAATCGAAGAATATAAAAAAAAAATCCCAAAGAATAAAGAAAATAGAAGAAAACATGCAAAGTTTCCCTAAAATTCAAAAATATTGTATTGTAAGCTAATTAATTGGCAAGTAAATCTAGTTCAGTTGCTTTTATGTCCTTTCTTTCAGTTCCCGAGGTTCTGAATTCTTCAAATTCTAACAAGAAATAGCAAAAATATTTCAAAATAGATTTTTAATAAATTAATAGCATTTCACATTTCACTTTTGTTTGTTCCATTTAAAAACTTTCAAAGAATTTCACCGAAGGCGTTTTCAACGTCAGTGAAGCTTGCTACCCAGATAAAATATATATAGCAAAGCAAAGTTTATGGCTTGCACAGAATTTTGTGGCTCAGCAAATGGGTAGAGTTGATTTTTAATGATTTTCTTTTCTTTCTGTTTGTTTTTTTTGTTGTCATTTTTTCCCCCATTTTATTGAAATGCTTTCATTATATATATATATATATATACACACACACATATATATATATATATTTTTAAGAGGGGTGTTCATAATTCTGCCATTTGTACAATAAATATATGAGTAAGTGAAGAATACAGAATATAAATAAATTAAAAAGGCTGCAACGTAGAGTATATATCAATTCTACTGAATATTTTAGGAAAAAACAAAAAAAAAAAAGGATTAAAATAGGTGACATGCAAATATACATACATACACACACACACACACACACACACACTGACACACACACACATAGTTGTGAGCGTGTGTGTATATGTGCAACGTTCATTGATTTTTACATCAATTAAAATAGTTTAAGAGAGTAGTGTGATATTTTTAGGTTCATTTTAAAATCTTCAGTGAACAGTAAAAGGAGGGTAAAAAAAAAATTAGAATTTTGCTTTCAGTTACAAATCTGAGCAGACAATTACCGTTTGTTCGTTTGTCCGCTCGTTTTTATGTGTGCTTCACCATGCAATGTATGGGTTACATGTTACGTTCCATCTTTTACTTGTTTCAGTCATTAGACTGTGGCCATGCTGGGGCACTGTCTTGAAGGGATTTAGTTGGATGGGTCAATTCCAAGACCTATTTCAAAGCCTGGTACTTATTCTGTCAATCTCTTTTGCCAAAACTGTTAGCAAACCAGCACTGCTTCTCAAGCAATGGGGACAAACACACACACACACTCCCACACACACATGAATGCAAGTGTCTTCTACTATAGTCCTGATATTTCTAACAGGTTGACCACCCAGTGGTCATACAGAGCCACTATCATATTCTAATGTAGACAATGCAGTACTCAATCAGAACCATCTTAACAGCATTATAGACTCCAATGCGATTCAAGACACTGTGGGGTCACAGACCAGAATTGAGGGCACAGATCAGTGAGGCCCTCAGGCACTAGACCCAATAGTACTTATTTATTGACAGCAAACCCATCCATAAATCAGAATTGGGTCCCTAGACCCATGAGACCCCTAGACAATTCAATACATTGTGTGCCCTATACTATTTATTCATTGACAGCAAGCCACAGCATCCATAAATCAGAATTGGGTCCCTAAACCCATATGGCCATCCCTTCCTCCAGCCATCTTTTCCACCCACTATTCCTGGGGGAGTGGTGGGCTTAGAGTCTTAAGGTCCTTCCTTCAAAGGGTCCTATTTGAAGCAACCATTATTGGACTTTACGGTTGGATTCCCAAGCATGACTGAATCAATGGGTCTGTCATCTAACCATGTCATCCTTGGTCTGCTCCTTAGTTTCCTGAAAATTGGTTTGGTTTGCAGAATCCATTTTGCAATTCTTTTCGGCAATGTTTTAATGCCGTTTCTGTGGTGTAGGAACTGTGATATCTCAAAGTAGAGAACCAGCAGCAGCCTGGCCTGGAGAGATTCTTTGACCTCTGAACTACAGACCTCTGAACTACAGACCTCTGAACTACAGACCTCTGAACTACAGACCTCTGAACTACAGACCTCTGAACTACAGACCTTGTCCAGTAATGTTATTCCAGCGATCATTTGCAGAAACCTCATTTTGGCTGCTTGTATTAATTAATTGTCCTCTTTCCGTTATTACCCAGCATCCATGGCCCTGGGTGAGGAGAGGCACCAAGATTAGATTGAAGATAGCAAGTTTGGCTTTTGGGGTTTTTTTTTTTTTTACCAATTTCTTCTTTTTTGAGGATTGAATGTTGGAGCTGGTGCATTACTGTACCAGCACCCATAGTCCTTGCATCCCATTCAGTCCAGTATCCCTGATACCTTAAGATGGCACTGCACTCAATCACAATGTGAGAATCAGAATCCAGTGTCACTCCAAGAATGTTATGAACTGGACGACTTTTATTAGTCAGCAACAAAAACAATAGATTAAATTTTAAAAAAATAATAAAAAAAAAAACATGGGTGAAGAAAAAATGAAAAAAGAAAGATAAATTTAGAATTCAGAATTCTTAAATTGAAAGTCCGTTGCCAGATAAATTAGAGAAATAGAGAAATTCCTTTCTTTCTAAGACAAATTCCACATTTCCTTTTTTTTTTATTATTATACATACACAGACACACGGACACACAGACACACACACACACTAAATCAATAAATCAATACAACAAATCAATCAATCTTATAAATAAATAAATAACAAAATAAGATAAACAAAACAAATAAACAATCTGTTCAATATTTAATTTAACATGTGGCGAAGAAAATGGAAAGGAACAAAATATTTTTGACTCTGGAGCTTATTTTGACATTTTTACAGATTCCACAACATAATAGGTTTATTAATAAAGACAAAACACAAACAATAATAATGATAAGAATGATAACAACAACAATAATGATGATGATGATGATAATAATAATAATAATAATAATAATAATAATAATAATAATAATAATAATAATAATAATAATAAAAATAATAATAATAATAATAATAATAATACAGTAAAAAAATTTTAAAATAAAACATAGAGAGAGAGACAGACAGACAGACAATGGTATTTCTGAGAAATATAGGAAAGATAATTGAAATTTTGATTATCTAATACAATTTCAATGAAAAAGCAACTCCACTTCCTGGTATTTCTTTCTTTTAGAGGACTCAACACCAACCCAATCGCCCACCCACCCCTCCGACCCCTACCACCATCCAATTCTTGACTCTCTCAATAATCTTTTGTTTCCTTAATGTCTGTTATTGTTAGTGTTGTTGTTGTTGTTAGTGGTGGAGGTGGTAGTGGTGGTGGTGGTGTTAGACAAAATGGCATTTTCTACTTCGGAACAAACAATGAAAAATAACGATATAAGATGTGATGGAGGAAAATAGATAGCAAAAGAGGGGGGGGGGAGAAAAACAAAAATACCCCCCCCACACACACACACTTCATTCTCTTCAAAATTAATGAAATAATTTTTGATTTTGATACACACAAAACATTATTTTTATTACACACGGATGATGATGATAACGATGTATTTTTGCAACAAACAGATGTACTCTGCCACCCAAACACATCTCTCTTACACAACTTCATTCATCTTACACACGAGACATATATTGTTACATATATATTTATGTTACACGGAAGACAGTCACGGAAGACAGTCACGGAAGACAGTCCTGTCACACAAACATTTTTTGTCTCAAACAGATAACTTCTTTCAGTAAAAAGTATTTTACACACACACACACACACACATTACCCAAGGGAATTAATTCCATGTCGAAACACTTTGAGTTCGTTCTTACTTCATGAAGCACTTTCATCCATTTGTAATAAAAGAGTGTCCATTGTTTTGGTACATTAGTTATATATTAGTCACATAGGGATGCTGTCTCTTCTCTTACACCACCCAATGAGAGATCTCAAAACAGAAAACTTGTTATGAAGCAAAATCTCATATATTTCCTTTGTATTTCAGAAACTGGCTCTTTCCATCTGGCTTTTTCAGGAGTTGAACCAGTTGAATGCAGTGTCATACAGGTAGTGAGAACACACACACACACACACACACACACACACACACACACACACACACACAGAAATACCTTGCTAGAGTGGAGAGAAATAATGAGAACTTCTAGGGTTGTTGATTAGAAATCAATCTGTCTATAAGCTTTGTGTGGTTGAAAAGTTGTGGGAAAAACCATCTGATGAAAAATAAGGGCAAGACATACTGTTTCACTAAGGCTGAACTTTGGACTGAACACTGCAGAATATCCCAGTGACAGTCCTCAAGATAATGTCGAGAAATGTGAACAGAATGAAAAGAGCTAATTTGTACAGATATTTTGGTAGAAATCTGGACGGATTTTTGATGTACAGACATTTTACACACATATTTTGGTGGACGAAATGGTGGTGGAAAAGGTCATAAGCCATAGGTTATCAGAAAAGTCTTGGATTGACTTCAAAACTACTGGAATTGATGGAAGGGGGAACAACATTAGGGCAGAAGCCGAAGAAAGGGCAAGAAAGCTGATATTTTTAGAGGGTGGTTAAACATTGTGACAAGTGACATTCAGTTGATCCTAGATTGAGTGCACATGAGATGGGAAAGTTTAGGGCAAAAGACAATACTGGAAAAGATTAGCAGTTGATACCAAGCACCATTGACAAGGGTTGCATCACTCAAAGATCTGCTATGGATGCTGATAAGCAGCTATACAGGAAGAGATTTAGTTTTCTTTGAAGAGGTGCAAGTTGAAACATGCTGGCCATTTTCAAAGAAACATTAAATTCTGTTAGTCACCAGAACAACAAGAGTAGACTCCATTCATTGCTTCAACAGTGGCCATGTCTTCAGCCCCTACCTCCCCTGCCGTCTTCAGGTGGGTTCCATTGCTTTCTTTCCCTCCCCATCACCTGTCCCCTATATCTGACCATTACATTCTATATTACCTTCTTCCTGTAAAGATCACTTTACACAAAAGCAAGTTAACAAAAAATATAAAATATCTATCTATCTGTCTGTCCATCTATCTATCTATCTATCTACATACCTTTCTATCTATCTATCTACCTTTCTATCTATCTACCTATCATTATCATCACCATTTAATGTCCATTGTCCATGCTGACATGGGTTGGACGGATTGACCAGAGCTGACAACCTGGGAAGTTTCACCAGGTCCAGTCTGATTTGGTGTGGTTTCTATGGCTGGATGCCCTTCCTAAGGCCAACCACATTACAGAGTGCGTTGGGTGCTTTTAGGTGGCACTACACAAGTACTTTTATGTGGCACTGCACATATATGTATACATACATATACATACATATACATACATATATATATATATATATATATATATATATATATATATATATATATATATATATATATATATATATGTATATATATATATATATATATATATATATATATATATATATGTATATATATATATATATATATATATATATACACATTTGTATATTTATACACAAACAAACACCATATATATTATTTTCAAAGAAATCAATAACTTTGTATTACAGATAGCTGTATACATGTGTATTGATAAACATACAAGAGATTTACATATATCCATATTTATACACACACACACACACATTATATATGTATTTGCACACTCAAACACACACACATTCACACATACATACAAACATATTTTCCTCATCTGTCATTTGTGCCTTCACTTATTATTATTATTATTATTACTGTTGTTGTTGTTGTTGTTGTTGTTGCTTTTGAATTGTTCATGTTGTAAAAACTAATTTATCATGTTGTAAAACTAATTTATCGTGTTATTTTTCCGTGAGTATTCAAGCCAAAAATTAACTTCCATAAATAGTCCTTTGCTTTCTCTCTTGAATTTTCACCATCTGATTTTTATTTCCTCCCTCTCTCTGCACCCCTCTCCTCCTCCCTATGACCATCATCATCATCATCATCATGACCACCACCACCACCATCAGAGGCAATGGTAGTGGAGGCATTGTTGCCATTGTCAATCTTCTCACATACTTCCTTTTTTCATATATATATATATTATATATGTGTGTATGTATGTCTCTGTGTGTGTATAAATATACATTATATATATAAACACATGTATATGCACATATTTTTATATACATATATATATATATATATATATATATATATACGCATACAAATATAGATATATACACACACGTGTGTATATATGTGTATATATGTGTACTTATATGTATATATGTATATTTATTTATTGTTCCAGTTTTTTTCTCTCATTTTCCGTTGTTAATTTTAACGTAGAAGATTAAGATATTGTAATTGGCATCCTTTAATGGCTCAGCAATCAATAACGAAAAGCCAAGTTGCTATTTTAAGAAAACCTTTCCATCAACTTATGAAAGTGGTTTCACTTGGAATGAATTTTTAAGAATATATTTTAAAAAAAAAGAGAAATAAAGACGAAAATGAAAGGAAATAAATTAAAATCAAAATAAAAACAAAACTGAAATAAAAATAGAAATAATTTCTGATGAAGGAAAAGAAAGCAAGAAGGAAGGTGGGAAAGAAGGAAGAAAGGAAAGAAACAAGGAGAGAAAGAAGAAAGCCGCAGGTAGGAAAGAAAGAAAGGAAAGAGAAGAAGAAAGAAGGAATGAGGGGGGAAAAGAAAGAAAAAAAGAGAGCAAAAATGATGGCAACATTTTTGAAAATAATTTTTCCGTTTATTTTTTGATAATTATGATTGGCCATGATTATTTTTATTATTATAATAATTATTATTAACCTCATCCTTATTATTGTTGATGTTTCCATAATTATGGTTCATATTAATTAGTGTTGGTGTCGTGAGGCAGCTGAGTTGACAGAATGGTTAGCATGCCAGGCATTTCATTTGTCTTTACGTTCTGAGTTCAAATTCTGCCAAAGTTGACTCTGCCTTTCATCCTTTCAGGGTTGATTAAAATAAGTACCAGTTGAACTTTGGGGTCAATTTAATTAACTTACCCACCCTCACCAAATTTTCTGGCCTTGTGCAGTTATATACGTGTGTGTGTGTGTGTGTGTGTGTTCCACAGAGATATAGCTCGGTCTGGTTGTAGGTCACAGTCTCTCCATTGTCCAGTTTGGTCTGTTGAGGACCCACACTGTACACTCTGGTATGCAATCGTCGGTTGTATGTCCTGCCATGTTGCAGTCTGGGTAAGTTTCACTCTCTCCACTCACCTGTGTGTGAGTGGATGTGTGAGTGTGAGCGTTGGTGAGAGAGAGAGAAAAAGAAGAAGCTGATAAACTGGTGCATCAGACAAATTCACTTTGTGGTGTTTGTTTCACCCAAATTACCCAGACAATCCCTTAACACTCTCATCAACATTAAACATGGTGAATTAGTGAATAATCTGTTATTTGAAACCCATAACCAAACAGCATTGATGTTCATTCACTCCAGTGTGTGATACAAAAATAAAACAACTGCCCAGAAATAACTTCCGGTTGGTTCCTCCTCATTATGTAGTAGAACCACCCTTTCCCTGCTGGAATAACTAAAAATAACAAAAGAAGAAGAGGAATGGAAAGGGAGGGAGATTCTAAGCAGCAGAATATATACAGGTGAGAGGAAAATCAGAAAGAGAGAGAGGAGGAGGAGAAACTTATGGGAGAATGAGAATCAGAGAGAGTGGGAGAGAGAATATAAGAGAAAGAATGAGAGGGTTAGAGGGAGAGGGGGAGGGGAGAAAGCGTGGGAGAGAGGCATGCCTTTTACAGGTTCATTGTCCAAAAAGAAATTGGTTTAATAATACCTGTGGTGTTGATAATAAATTTGAAACCTAAAAAACAGGCAACATATGTATGCATGCATGTGTGTGTGTGTGTTTATATATATATATATATATATATACACACACATATATGTATATATATATATGCACACACATATATATGTATATATATATATATATATATATATATATATATGCACACACATATATATGTATGTATATATATATATATATATATATATATATATATATATATATATATATATATATGTACACTATATATGCACACACACATACATGTATATACATTATATACACGTATGTGTATGTGTATATATGTAGATATATATATCTATATCCACATATATATTTGTGTACGTATATATATATATATATATATATATAACCTACATAGATATATGATATATGTGTGTGTATGTGTGTATGTATACACACACACACACATACAATGTGTATAGGTCTGCCTGTCTGTCTTGTGTGTGTGAGTCTGTACAAATTCTTCTGTTACACACTCCATAACATAGGTTATTTTCACATTTATTTCTACAATGGTGGCCATGGTGGAGGTGGCGGTGGCGGTGGCGGCGGCGGTGGTGGTGGTGGAGGTGCAGCAGTGAAATTGTGGCTGTCATAAAGATAAATAAAGATCTGTTGTGTGATTTAACAGAATAGAATTTGTAATTATTAATGTGTGTGTTATGCCAGTTTATCGAGACATTTTATTAGTTCAAAGATCAGACAAGCTTAATCTTTTAGTGAACATACAACAACAACAACAACAACACTCAACCCTCTCTCTTGCACTCCCCCCTCTCACTAGCTTTCTTTCTTTCTCTCTCTGTGTGACTCTTTAGTTTCTCTCCTTCCTCCCACCACTGCTCTTGTCATCTCTTTTCCTTCTCTCTTCTCTCTATATTTCTCCACCTTTCCTCCCTCACAATTATTCTCTCTCTCTTCTCTCTCTCTCTCTCTCTTCCTCTCCTCTTTCTTCCCCCTGCCTTTTCTCTCTCTCTCTCTCTCTTTCTCTGCATCTCTCTATTTCTCCTCCCTATCTATCACAGAAATGAGATGAAGAAAATGAAAAGCGAGTTATGGGGAAAGAGAGAGAGAGAGAGAGAGAGAGAGAGAGAGAGAGAGAGAGAGATGGATAAATAGATATAGATAGATAGGTAGACAGACAGATAGCGTGTGTGTGTGTGTGTGTGTGTTAGCTTGGCGTATAGTTTCAGAATTTCCATTAAAAGATAATAAAGCTGTGTTCCCCCTCATTATTCTAAATACAAAAGCTTCAAAAGAATGACATTCTGAAACAAACAGCGGTAGCAGAGCAAACCATTATTTTCCAAACTAACTAAATGAAGTCAGTTTGGCAAAAAAAAAAAAAAAAAAAAAAAATTAAACTAAGATAAAATAAAAACAATGAAATAAATAAAAATTAAAAAATGAAAATATAAATAATAAAAACAAAATTAAAAAATCTGTTGAACAGTTAAGAATAACAATGGAGTTATTTTCCATTCAAGACTCTCTCGTTCTATGATTTTATCAAATATACATATTCTATGAGAACAATGCATTGGATGACAAGAGATTATGCTGATGAAATAAATTTAGGAAAGATTTCTCGAATATAATTTCACATTTCCATATTCTCACAATAGGATTACAGTGGAACTTAACAATAAGATTATTACAAGAAGAGAACTCTGCAATATTGGCATTTGTTGTTTGGTGGAAGGTTAATTTGGAGTACACCGAATAACCTTTTTATGCACAAGAAGAAAATATATTTATTTTGTAAGGCAAGAAAGAAGGTGAGAGAGAGATTTACTACCAAAAATGGAACAAAACTAAAACCTTCAAGTTTCAAAGAAACAATTCTTCAAGGATATTCATAATTATTTATGATCTATTTTCTGTTGTTTGTTGTTGTTGTTAGCATTGTCATTTAACCCCAGGTAAGGCTTGATCAAGCATGTTTATGATCCACTGTTCTAACAACGAACCTTTTGTCATTTTACTCAGACACAATATATTCTAGGACGACATTATCAAAGGTGTCTACCCTTCCTCTTTTAAGACTGTATGGTGGGATTTAGGGGATATTTGTCTTAACTTGGTTTCAAGTTTTAGCCCAAGGCCATTTTCTTAACATGATACAATGTGATTTTAGGGAGAATTAACAGCTATTTCCAAGTGGTGTGTGTCTCTTGGATAACATTATATGACTTTTGTTTTGTTGTAAAGAATTGGATGAGATGAAGAAGTCCTTACAGGTTGAGCCACGACTTCTCTGCATAATCACAGTTCTGGTACTACAGACATGGGATTAGAATGTTCCAGAAAAGAATTGCAAGACAAATTCTTCAAGCAAAGCCAACTGGCAAAAGACTCAGGTATAGAACTAAGAATGAGATGGTTTGATAATGACCATAGCCTCAGCTGGTCAAGCTTGGCAATCCCACCTGAAATTCTAAGGATGGTTGGAGCCTATGGCGTTAGGTGCCTACAAAACTGCCAGGAGTAGTGGACAGATGGACGGATTAAGATCTGATGGCAAATCAGAGACAAATGACTGGAACCAAGAGACATGTAAGATTGTGGCAATAATGGTTAATTCCTCAACATTTCAGAAAATGATTTCAACAAAATGAATTTATAAATCCAATCAATTATAATTAGACAAAATTCCATAATTAAAATAAAAAAATAATGTATTTATATATTTATTTTTTGAAATAAATAAACATAAATAAATGTACAAAATATTTTTTAAAATCCATTTTATATTTTTTCTTTTGTTGATAATATTTTTGAGAAAAGATTTTAAATGAAGTTAAATTCGATATAATTAGCATTTATCTTCTAGACAAAGAGGAAGATGAGGGCAGAAATAGTAGTAGTAGTAGTAATGGAGAGGGTGATGGTGATGGTGATAGTAGTAGCAATAATAGTAGTTGTGGTGGTGGCAGCAGCAGCAGTAGTTAAAAGCAAGGTAGACTTCCTGAAAGTGATTCAGTATATTATATATATATATATATATATATACAGCATTTTCTTTTTGCACTAATTATTTAATTTTAGCTAATGAGTTTTGCGAATATCATATGTGAATCCAAGAAAAATAAAAGAAACAAAAATTTTTTTTTTTAAAAACACAAAAAACAAAGCAACAACAACAACAAATATAAATCTACACAGACAGGAAATATGAATGCCTGGCCAAAGCAGAAGATAGAGAGTTCTTCTTTACTCAGCAATCTAATCTGTGAAGCTTCAAGATTTAATTAACAATTTCAGTTTTAATTGAATTTCAACACAAAAAAAAATAATAAATACAGAGAAGAAAAAAGGTAAAATAATGTAAATAAAAAAAGTGTAAAAAAAAATCTATAAATAAAAACGTAAAATTTCCTTCATCTAATTATACTTTTCCACAACTAATTTGTGATATTTATAAAAATTAATTCATTTGGATCAACTCGTAGTCTGGCATAAAATATCCAGGGAAACGAGTCACACCTTGTTTTCTGATTCTTCAAAGCCATTCATACACCTTTTTACATTCCTTTGACTCTGTTGTACACTAACACACACACACACACACACACACACAATGCACTTCACATACATTGTAGTCAGAGATGTCTTTGTAGCATTAAAGACACCCTGGCAAAGCCAATTCCCTAATCTGAGCCCTATATTGTATATATAGGGCTACATCCATTTATTGACAGCAAGCCATGACATACACAGATCATAACCAAAAGCCCCTAAGACACATCAGGTCCCTGGCAAATCAATGCACTGGCCCTAGATCGTAATTGGGTCCCTAGACACATCAGGTCCCTGGCAATACAATGCACTGGGCCCTATATTATTTATTTATCATATAGCAAAACCAAACCATCCACAGATCATAACCAAACCCCTAGACACATGAAGTTCCTAGCAAATCAATGCTCTGGGTCCTTCAGCATTTATTCAGTGACAGCAAGTCACTGGGCCCCTAGACACATTATGTGCTGTGGTCCCTGGCAAATCAATGCATTGGGCCTTATAGAATTTAGTGACAGCAAGCCATGGTACACATAGATCAAAACTGCCCAGCATTCCCATGCCTTGTGTGGGTACTGATTGTGACCCTCATCTTCGTTTCAAGCAGAACCCTTTTCTTATTTCAGATGTGTGGAACAGGTCTCATAGCATTTCTGCCACAGAGCCTCAGATGAATGCCTCCATGGAAATGTGAAACTTTTCCAACCAGGCATCCAGCTGTAGATATATTGCCAGATCAGATTGGAGCCTGGTGCAGCCCCCTGGCTTCCCAGACCTCACTCAAACTGTCCAACCCATGCTAGCATGGAAAACTGACATTAATCGATGATGATGATGATATATATATGTATGTATGTATGTATGTGTTACTGTGTCCTTGCCTACACTTCATGTGATAGTTGTAAATGAAAGTCACCATCATGCAAGTGGTGTCTTTCTAATGTTCTGTGGATTGGTCATGGTGGGTGGAGAATATTACACTGCTTGGAAAGAAACAGTTGAGGGTTGGTGACAGGAAGGGCATCCGACTGTAGAAAATCTGTCTCAATGAACTCCATTTAACCCGTGGAAAAAGGGAAAGTGGATGTTAAAAAGATGACGAGGATGATGATGTCTGTACATACACACACACAAAAGTTTACACACACACACACACACAAAAGGAATAGCTTAATAAATCATTTCCAGTGCCATATTTCATTCTGTTTTTAGATGCCTTGTGTTGCCTCTCAGCAGTTTTCATTCTAATAAACCCACTGGTGTTAACCACTTCTAAACGGACTCGCAATGAAAATTGTAGGGATTAAAATTATTGGTTTAACAATTTTATTCATTTATTTAATTATATTAAACATCATAAGGTAGCTGGAGGGAAGGTAGGGGTATAAAGAAAATAAAAATAAAAAAATTCTAAATTTACAACAAAACTAAAACAAAAATCAATCCTTAATATAGAATTTTGATCACAAATGATAAACCTAATTCCCTCATTGAAATATGTTCTCCGTAATTAGATTTTTCAATTATTCATTGGTTATTTCTCATTGTGATTGCAATATCTCATTGGAACCAGCCAAATCTAACGAGCTTCCTATTCTGTTATTATGTTTATTGTTGTTGTTGTTGTTGAGGTTTCTGACTTTTCGTTATAATTTCAAAAATATGTTATTATATCATTTTTAGACTTTTGTGTTATTAATTATCGGCAAATATTTTCTGATATTCATGAAAGTTTACCAATTTTTTATTTTTTCACAGATTCCCTTCCAATAAAGAAATAGTTTATCTTTCTCAAAATATTTGCAGAATCAATCTATATGGAAATACAATACGTAAAATGCTAGACAATGAGTGAGAAGGGGCAATATATATATATACACACACACACAAGTACACATGCATGCATGCACACACAAACACACACTGTAAGGATCAAGTTGACTGGGACTTCACAATAAATTTGACTCTACTATCAGAATAGAATCACATTATCGGTAATCAGCTGTTATTCTTAAAAATGCTTTTAAATAACTTTAGTTTAGCAGATAAATACCATATATGTATATAAATATATTATATACAATATATTTATATATATATATATATATATGTCTATTATATATAATATATACATATATTTAGATACAGAAACACACACACAAAAATGTATGCATATGTGTGTATGTATGTGTGAGTGTATATATATATATACAGACATGTGTGGGTGGGTGTGGGAGGGTTGCAACAGAAAAGGAAAAGCAGATATTAGATAACAGACAAAGAATTACAGTGTATCAAGATTTCCAAGATAGCGGCAGCAGAATGGTAAAATGATATTAATGGCATTAGAGAAAGAAAAAGAAAAAAGACTCAACATTAAAAAAAAAAAGACAGGTATAAAAACAAACATAGGAACAGAGAAAAAAAAAAGAAACATGTTAAAAGTATATTTTAGAATATCAGGAAATGGTTTTGATTAATGACAGAAGAAATTGTAATGGAGTAGAGAGTGGAGAATATAATTTTAGATTTCATTTTAACCCTTTCCTGCTTACACGTAGATACACACGCACACACACACATGTATATGCATATTATGAAATACATTGTGCATGTGCTTGTTTCATTTGGTTTTGAGAATAACCAGGAATTTGTTGGGAAATCTAATCTTTTACCTTTTAGTTGTATCAGTCATTGGATTGCAGCCTTAGAAGGTTTTAGTCAAACAAATTGACCCCAATATTTATTTATTTATTTTGTAAGTCTAGAAATTACTTTATCTTTATGATTTGGAAATGAAGGTTCAATCCAAAGAATAGCATCATCTATAACCATTCTCATGATACAAAAATGTTTATTCCATGATAAAGGAAAGAACCAAATCCTCACTGTTCTTTATTGATTATCGAAGGGAAGAAAAAATGTAAAGTTGACCTCAGTGAGATTTGAACTCAGGAAGCAGAGGAACAATACCAACACCTCAAGGCCTACTATTCATTGCTCTAACGACTCAACTAGTTCGCAATATATAAGATTTAGCTATTAATTGTCAGTAAATAATTTACTGTGAATTAAGTGAGGAAGCAATGTAAATTAAATAAAACATTAAATAAAAAATAAATAAACTACTTTTCTTTTCATTATTAAAAAGAAATTATTTTTTTTAAATATTTAAAGAAAAAGAATAAAAATTAAAGAACGATAATTAAAAATAATTAAATAGAAATCAAAATAAGGAGAAAAATAAATCACTGTTAAATTGTGTTCGAAATAAAAATAAAGCACCCCAAAACTTAATGTATTCAGAAATAAATTTTAATTAAAAATTTAATTAAAAGTATTACAAAATATACTTCTTATGCAATTAACGAACATTGGTTTAGCTGAAACAACATCATATCTTATGAGAGAAAAAAAAACAAAACTAAATAAAAACATTCGAATATATTCATAAAACATTCTTAAAAATTATTAAATAGCAAAAATTGATGGAGTATTGGATGAAATGTCTTGGTTATAAACCGTTATGTTCAGGAACTTAAATTCGATGCTTATGAACAGAATTAATCTCAAGAATATGAATTATAAATTAGAAGTGTGTAATTTGATGATAGACAGAAGTAAAATAGCAGCCTTTAATGAGTGGTTAAGTGACTACGACATTGTCTGTGATCCTCATGTGATACGTGGAGAGAGAGGGAGCTGTTAGATACACAGGAGACACTTGATGCGCTTTGGTGCAATCAGTAAATACAATCACTTAGAATACAATTGATATAAGGTTCACAACCCAGGGGGAGATGTTTTCTCCCTTTCTGTCCTAGATTAGTGCATGTTAATGCCTTGTATACACATTCATACACACACACACACACACACATTTCATTCATTCAATCATCATCATCATCATCATCATTTAACGTCCGTTGTCCTTGCTGGTATGGGTTGGACAGTTTGACCAGGGCTGGCCAGCTGCAAGGCTGCACCAGGCTCCAGTCTGTCTTGGCATGATTTCTACGGGTGGATGCCCTTCCTCATGCCAACCACTCTGACTGTGTAACGAGTGCTTATATGTGCCACTGGCACGGGTGCCGTTTGCGTGACACCAGTATCTGCCATGACTGCGATTTTGCTTGGCTTGATGGGTCTTCTTATCAAGCACAACATAATGCCAAAGGTCTCGGCCATTGCCTCTGCGAGGCCCAACATTCAATATCTATATGAACCATTTCTTTTTATTCATGGAAATTATTTTGCTTTACCTATGTACTCTGTGTGTGTGTGTGTGTGTGTGTGTAAGACTGTATATGTGCAAGGGTATGAGTGTACATATGTCAATGTATGGGCATCTGTATGTGTATGTGTATGTGAAAACGTGCATTTGTATGCATACACCACTGTCTGCCTCTAGACATAAGTGTTGACATGCACGTGTATACGAATGTATGGGTATGCATCTCTATACAGATATATATGTGTATATGTACATATGTATATATGTAGGCGTGTCTATGTGTATATGCCTATCTATATATCCATGGAGATGTGTCTATGCATGGCTGTATGTGAGTATGCAGTTGTGTGTGTGTGCGTGTGTGTGTGTAGGTGTAGATGGGCCTAAGTGTATGCTAGTGAATAACTCTGTTTGTTGTTGTAGTTATCATTATAGTAGTAGTAGTAGTAGTAGTAGTAGTAGTAGTAGTAGTTGTTGTTGTTAAATATCAGAATTAAATAATAAAACATTATTACAAGTTGACATTTTCTGTCAAATATGTTTCTGACATTTTGAAAGGGAGGAAAAAACAGAATCAGCAAATTCATAAACAATCAACTAATCCCTACCACCCTACCCACTCCCCACCCACACACCAAAGAAGTATGTGTGTGTGTATGTGTGTGTGTGTGCATGCATATATATATATATATATATATATATATATATATAGATAGATAGATAGGTATAGATACACACACACACACATTTGAAGATGATGATGCTGATGTATCACTGCACTGGTGGTGACAGTGTTGGTGATCAACAAGACATTTGATCAAAGGCATTTCAACCAGGGCCATCCACCCTCTTTCAAGATGACTATAACAGTGATGATGATGACGATGATGATGATGGTGATGATGGTGATGGTGATGATGATTATGATGATGTGGTTTCAGGTTCAGTCCCACCATGCTCCACCTTTGCATCTTCTATCATGGCTCTGGGCCGACCAAAGCCTTGTGTGTGAATTTGGTAGATGGAAATTGTGAGGAAGCCCATTGTATATGTGTGTTTGTGTTGTGTTTGCCCCTTGCATCCCTACCACAACTCGACAACCAGTGTTGGTTTGTTTAAGTCCCCATAACTTAATAGTTCGCCAAAAGAATCTGGTAAAATGAGCACCAGACCTAAAAAATACAAAACAAATAAATCGTGGGGTCACAACCTCACCAGAGCTTGACAACTGGTGTTGGTTTGTTTCTGTCCTTGTAACTTAGCAGTTTTGGAAAAGATAGCAACAGAATAAGTATGAGGTTTAAAAACAAGTCCAGGGGACGATTTGTTCAAGTAATCCCTTTCAGGCAGTACCCCAGATAAAGATGAAAGACAAAAAAAAAAAAATATGATACAAAAAAAAAAAAGAAAACTTTCTTGAAGAAAGTAACAAGTGAGAAGAAGAAGAAGAAGAAGAAGAAGAAGAAGAAGAAGAAGAAGAAGAAGAAGAAGAAGAAGAAGAAGGAGAAGAAGAAGAACGAAGACAAAATCTTGAGATTTCCTTCCTTTATGCAAATTCCGTTTTCAGGAAAAAGTATCAACAGAATTAGTTCAGGAATTGCAATCATGAAATTCACCAGACATGGCTATGCACATATGTGCACGCATGCAGGCATGCATGAAATGCGAGAGATAAAGAGGAGAGAATGCACTTGGAAATCTTAAAAGTCCTTCCGTCATTAAATCGCAATCTAATTTGTTAGATGGAATCAAAAATAAGTTTTTCCAAATTCCTGTTTCTTATGTTCGCTACGGCATAATTAGAAGTCTCGTTATTGTTTTGTAGCAATAAAATCTGCTAATTACCAGGGAAAGTAGTATTATGGTTAGCATAGAAATTAGGTGTACTAAATCAATATGGTGGTGGTGGTGGTGGTGGTGGTGGGCTTGGTAGGAACTGTGATAACTGCGGAGGTGGTGGTGGTAATGGTGGGAGTGGTAATGGATGTGGTGGTGGGAGTAATAAAGGATGTGGTGATGGTGATAATGATGGTGGTGATGGTGGTGGTGATGGTGGTGGTGATGATGCTGGTTCTGGTGGTGGTGGTGGTATAGATTTTGATGAAGGTGTTAGACTAGCAATGGTGGTGCTGGCGGTGGTGGTGGTGGTAACAGTAAAGTATTGGTGCTGGTGATAGTAGTGGTTATTGTTGTTGTTGTTGTTGTTATCCTGAGGCCAATCCTCATCAAGCAGACCTATGATCAAAGACATTCTAGCCATGACCATCCTGTCTTTTTCCTGTGTCCAAGAAACCCAACACCACTTCATCCAAGGTGTCCTTTTCCTAACTTAAGTGGTGCAGGATTTAAAGGAAATTCAGCTGCTATTTCCAGCATGTCGAGCAACCACATAGAGGCTCCCTCTTTGGCCAGAAATGGTATTGGTGGTGGTGGTGGTGGTGGTGGTGGTGGTGGTGGTGGTTGATGGCTAGTTGTGGTGTAGTAGTTATCAGTGGTGATGGGTGTGGTGGGGTGGTGGTGGTAGCCTTGGTTGTGGTGGTGGAGTTGATGGCTGTTGTGGTGGTGGTGGTGGTGGAGTTTGTGATGGTGATGCTAGAATTGTTGTTGTTGTTGCTGCTGTTGGTGGTGGGTGAGGATGGAGTTCATAATGGTGGTGGTGGTGGTGGTGGTGGTGGTGGTGTACTGGCAATATGGCTGCAGGAGTAACAACAGCAGCAGCAGTATTAATATATTAGTAGTTTGTAAATTGAAGGTGTTAGTAGTAGTGGTGGTGGTGGTGTAGGTGGTGGTGGTGGTGGTGGTGGTGATTGCAGCAGCATCAGCAGCAGTAATATGAGTAGTTTGCTAATTGGTGATTATGGAACTGTTCTCATTGTCAGTGTTGTTGTTGTTGTTAAGTGGTGGTGGTGGTGGTACAGCTACAACAGCAGCAGTAACATTAGTAGTTTGTTAATTCCGACTGTGAAACAAAAGCCATCCAATAGCTGTCGTTGCCATTTCTTTTCACCATCTCCCGTTTATTCTCTGCAACTTTTCCATGGAATCGGTCGGATCTCCATTGTTTTCTGCCACTAAAAAGTGCAAAGCATGGCCGTGTGGTTGAGAAGCTCGTTTGGCAACCGTGTGGTCTTCAGTTCAGTCCCACTGAGTGCCACCTTGGGCAAGTGTGTTATCTACTAAAACCCCAGGCCATCCAAAGCCTTGCCATCGTGTGTCTGTGTGTGTTTATATGTGTGTTTGTGTGTGTATGTGTGTCTGTATATGTGTGTATGTGTATTTGTGTGTGTGTGTGTGTGTATTTTGTAACAGTTTCTAAACTGACCTTACACCACACAAGTGCATTGGCCAAATTAATATCAAACTTTTAAATGGAAATGTTCTTGTTGTTGCTGTTTAACCCCAGGTCAGCACTAATCCAGTTGACCTAAATGAATGCCATGGTGTTCTTATCAACCCCTAGATAAGCATTGATCTAGCAGATTGTATATGATAATACTTGTTATTGTTGTTTCTGTGTAAACCCCAAGTCAGACATGATCCAGTAGACTTATATGAATGTTGTTGTTGTTACTGTTGCTGCTGTTTAACCCCTGGTCAGCCATGATCCAGTAGACCTATATGTTCAAACACATTCCAGTTATGATAATCAAGTCTGGCACATTTTTTTAATCTTCCAGATAATGTATTTAGGTATTAAGTTTGATTTGAGTGGAATTTGACTGTTATTTCCAGCAGGTCAAGTTACCACATAGAGGTTTCTCATTCGATCATCTTTAGAACCCGGTCAGATTAATCGATGGTCCATTAAATTGTTGGTGAAAATTATATTTCTTTCATTTAATCTTTTTATGACAATATTTCCGATAGAATACACTGTCATTGTTTATATGTGCGTGAGTGTGTGTCTTTGTGTCAGATTTTGTTCCCCACACCACTTAACAACGGCTGTTGGTTTGTTTATGTCTATGTAACTTAGCAGTTCAGCAAAAGAGTACGAGACTTAAAAAAGGTGGTGGGGTGTGTGTGCAATTTGTTCGAATATAACCGGTCAAGGTGGTGCCCCAACATGGCCGGAGTCCAATGGCTGAAGTAATAGAAGTAAACATTAAAGTAAACAATAGAAGACCATGTATTTAGGTGTTACACCATTAAGTTTGATTCAAGGGAGATTTGGCTGTTATTTCCAGCAGGTCAAGTGACCTGATATCTTTCGATATCCACTCAGATTAATTGATGGTCCATCAAATTGTTGGTGAAAAATAGTTTTGTTGATTTTTCATCTTTTTTTATGACAACATTTCCAATAAAATACACTGTCCATGGATTTCAATTAATTTTGAAAATAATGAAAGAATTTTGGTGAAGGAACTCTCATTAAGTTAGTGTTTGGAACGTAACTTAACAAAGAGGTTCTCACATAAAATTACAATGGAAGGTTTTAATTAAAATGTGAATGCTTTGAAACAGTTTTGTAGAGGAATGGTCTTTGGTTTGTTGGCGTCGAAACTCAGTAAAATATTCTGCAAACAATAACCACACAACTTTGTCTTTATCCAGGTAATGCTTCCCAACCGGGTGGCCTTGGGTTCAGTCTCACTGCGTGGCACCATGGGTAAAAGTCTTCTACTGTAGACCAAAGACTTGTGAATGAACTTGGAAGATGAAAACTGAAAGATGCCCATCGTGTGTGTGTGTGTGTGTGTGTGTGTGTGTGCATGAGAGTATCATAAAGGAAAAAAACTATTACAAAAATGTCCCCTACTGTGTGACTTATCTGTCACTTCTCCAGTATTTTATTGGTGGACAAAGGCATGGATGAATAGCTAAAAAGTTCCACTTTACAACCAAGAGGACTCAGGCTCAATCCCACTGCATGACATCTTGAGCAAGTAAATATGGAGTTTAGGAAAAGCTATGCTACTCACTTGTCTCAAATATGCAAATACTACTCTCATTAGTTTTAAAGACTCATACAGCCCAGTTACGCAAAGGCACATGGCCTAGTGGTTAGTGTGTTGCACTCATAAGCTCAAGATCATAGTTCAGTTCCCAGGCCAGGTGATGTGATGTGTTTATGAGCAAAATGCTTCATTTCACACTGATCCAGGCCACTCAACCGCATGTGAGGAACCCTGCAACAGACTGGCATCCTGGTCAGAGGAAGTATTGTGATCTCAGCCACTTCTTTGTCATGGAAACTGGGTAATCAGCCCCTGTATCATTCTCCTTCAACCCAAGCTGGAATGGGTTGGATGGTTTGACAGGATCCAGCGGGTCTAAGGGCTGCTTCATGCTCCAGTGTCTGCTTTGGCAGGGTTTCTGCAGCTGGATGCCCTTCCTAATGCCAACCACCTTACAGCAAGAACTGGGTTCTCTTTTGCCCTGCAGCAGCTACCAAGACTACAAACCCTGATGGGGAAACTTTATGCAGTGAAACGAAGGGTTAAGTATGAGAGAAAAGGGCCAAAGCAGAACAGGCTTCTTACTGTAGAAGAGCTGAATGACTACTCACATTTTAGAAGAGAGAGGTAGGAGAGATCAAGCAGAGCTGGAAAGTGATAAAAATGATGCGCGTATATATATATATATATATATATATATATATATATATATATATATATATATATTTATATGTGTGCACAAATGTGTATGTGTTTGTGTGTGTGTGTTAAAGTAAAATTTGAATGCGGGTTTGCAATCATCTCAGGCAGCTGTTATTTGAGCAATTTATTAATGTAAGGTTTATTGGCAGTTGAAGCTGAGTTGACATGTAATAATAGATTGTCATTGTAGTTGTCATCATCACAAATGATTTTCCTTAATTTATTTAACAGTTTAAATCAATAAAGAGGCATTTGCAGAGAGAGTAGACTGCAATTTCTAAATAATCACAAGTAATTTGATAGTTTCTATGCGAAGAACAGTTTGCTAAGAGTACAACCTGTGTCAGAAGAAGAAGAATTTTGAGTTTAGTTCTGCACAAAACGGTCGTGATCTGCAGGTTTGTTACGGATACTTTGTGTAAAATGATAAAGAATAGGTGCAGGGGTGGCTTGTGTGGTTAAAAGGCAACCATGTGGGGTCAGGTTCAATTCCACTGTGTGCCACCTTGGGAAAGTGTCTTTTACTTTAGCCCTGGGCTGACTAATGCTCTGATTCCTTCTGACTAGATTTGGTAGATGGAAACTGAAAGAAGCCTGTCATGCATGCATGCATGTGTGTATGTATGTATGTATGTATGTATGTATGTATGTATATGTATCTGTGTATGCATGTGTGTGTGTGTGTATATATATATATATATATATATATATATATATATATATATATATATATATATATATGTATGTATATGTATGCGTGTGTGTGTGTTCTTTTTTCAACTTTGTGTCTGTGTTTGTTCACCACCACTGCCTGACAATTGGTGTTGGTTTGTTTATGTCACCATAACCAAGTAGTTTGGCAAAAGAGACCGATAAAATAAGTACGAGGTTTAAAATTACAAAAGTAACGAAGTCAGTTTGTTGACTGAAACAAGTAAAAGGTAAAAAATACTATGAAACGGTTGAGGTGGAAAATTTGCTGCTATTTCTAGCTGGTCTTGTGACCTCAAAAACACTGCTGTCATTGACTTAAGTTTGAGAAAATTCTTGTTTCATGATATTTAACAAGTGACAGTCTCAAACAAGTTTTTAAATTAGGTAAAAACTATATAGATGTGTGTGTGGGCACATGTATATTTTTAATGTCCTCATTAAGCGAAGTATTTCAATGCTTTTGTTAGAAATGCTTTTTCTAAGAATAAAAACAATTCTGATTCCAGTATAAAATATAGAGCTTAAGGAGAATAATTTGAAACTGCTCTTAAAGAAAGGATGTGTGTCCTTTTAGATAGAAAAATAGTCGCCACTGTGTGTGTGTCTTTCACCCTCTTTCTAGAGATATATATATATATATACACACACACACACATGTATACCTATATATATATATATATACACATATATATATATATATATATATATATATACACACACACACACATATATATATACACATATATACTTATATATTTTTAGAGACCAATAGAATAAGTACTAGGCTTTCAAAGAATAAGTGCTGGGATCAACTTGCTTAACTAAAGACGGTGCTCCACCTTATGACACTGTGGGGAGGGGGGGGGGCAAGTGTCTTCAACTGTCGCCCCTGGCTAACCAAAGTGTTGAGTGGATTTCATGGATGGAAACTGAAAGAAACCTGTTGTATAATTGTAAATGTGTGTGTGTGAGAGCTTGTTACCGACTGATTGCCCTTCACTTAATATGGTAATGGGAAACAAATGTCCCCATCAAGCAAACATGGAAAACTGGAAGCAAACATTACTTGATGACGACGATGACATCTACGAAACTAAAAGCACACCACACAGACAGTTGTGTGTATGATGAGCTTCTTTCAGTTTCTATATACCTAATCCACTCACAAAGCACTTGTTGGCCCAAACCTATAACAGGGGGGCACTTAACCCAAAGTGTCGTGTCACGCAGTGATATTGAACCTGAAACCACATGGTTGCAAAACAAGCTTCTTAACAAAAACAACCACCCCCACCTTCCCTCACACCTAAAAAACCAGTCACTACCAATCCTTTCTCATAATGACTCCCTTCTTCATATTACAATGTTTTGAAAAAACATTACATATTTTTGTTGTAAATTCATTCTACTTATTGTAAATTTTTTGTTTATTCATGAAATTTGTTAATGAATTAATGACTTGCCTAGGCCTCGGCAACCGGCCTTAGTAACCGAATTGATTAAAAAAAAGGATGTTAATATATTAATTGAGGTGGAATGCTAACCAAAGCAAAAATATATACGAATGCACCTGTGTTCTCACCTGAACATTGCTACCAGGTTTTTATTTGTGCTTGTATGTGTCTATCGTATATACACGCATATATATATATATACACACACACGTGTGTATATAGCTGCACATATATAAGTGCGTGTAGCTATGCAGTTGCCCCTGCAGGAATCTGCTCTGCTGCCATCCCTCATAGTAATTCCCTAACCCTAAGCACGAAGCTGACCCCCTTTCCCAACTTGCTCAGGGCTCGTCATCCTGCAAACTGCATGCTGGCCTCGACAGCACAGGTGGCATAGAAAAGGGAACCCTAGTGCCTGCTGTAAAGTGGTTGGCCCCAGCAACAGCATCCCCAGCCATAGAAACCATGTCAGTTTAAACTTGCTAAAATAATAATCGAGGTATATGTGTATATGGAATATAATTTCCAAAAGGATCTGATCAAAGACTTTGCAATTTAAAAGAAAAACGAGAAAACCTTTCAAAATAGAAAGTCGAAGGACACAGAAAATAAACATTATTTTCCGTCTTTCTGTTAGTTTTTTTCTCCTTTTGAAAAAAAAAAAAAAAAAATTTATGGTTTATTATAGTTTGTATTTTGAATTCCATATATATAGGGGTTATTAAACACCTTTTAAGTGTTTAGGGCCTTCACGGGTTTTACTCGTGCCGTCTGTCAACCCATCCAGGACTGATCGGTGTTCAAACATCCCGAACAACATATAAACTTTATATACGCAAGAAGTGGGCTGCAAAGTTCAGGTGGAGTGTTTTGTTGTTGACCACTTAAAAACAAGTTGTCTTTCCGTGGGAAATGCAGGATGGATACGGAACTTTTTCTCACTGTCACGTCGTAACTCGATGAATTAATTACCTGCGTATCTACGTAGAGGATAATTAGAAATGAAACGATGTGTGTATAGCTGCGTGCCTGTGTATTTCAACACACACACACATTCTTTCCTTTACACACACCCATTTGTAAACATCACCATCCTCCCATCCCCTTCTTACCCTCCTCCCATTCACACAAAGACTTGTTTACAAATTCAAATTTGCATCTGTTCATACACGTGGCCAATACGGGAAATATAGGTCCAGGTCTAACCCAAATGGTGGACGCTTTCACGTGTGTGTGTGTGTGTGCATATATACATGTTTATAGAAGGGAGATACATATATGTTCTTA
The DNA here is from genome assembly GCF_046866305.1 of Octopus bimaculoides. Classification (NCBI taxonomy): domain Eukaryota; kingdom Metazoa; phylum Mollusca; class Cephalopoda; order Octopoda; family Octopodidae; genus Octopus; species Octopus bimaculoides. Next base: position 579,414 of record NC_142952.1, on the reverse strand, counting down.
GATAGATAGATAGATAGATAGATAGATACCCTTTCATTAATATACAGATTTGCAATTAGGACATTGTCGCTATGGAGTTGGGAAAATGCTTAAACGTCACAACCTCCACACACACACACACACACAAGCTGAGAGTCTAAAGTAATACAATGAGCATATACATGTGTGTGTGTATAGGAGATAAAGAGAGGACAGGGAGGAAGACAGGGAGAAGATATCAGCAGCTGTTTTATTCAGTGAGCGTGTGTGTATATATATGTATATCGTATGTGCATATATATATATATATATATATATATATATATATGAATGTATGTACACACACACACAAGTACATAAATATATCATACACACAAATGGACATAGTAGCTGACCAGTCGTGTTAAAAAAATCTCAGTGTAAGACTTCCACACACACACACACATGTATGTGTTCACACACTTACACATGTGTGTTTGTGCCGGGTGCAGCAACAAAATGAATCCTCACCTACCTGTTTCTTAAATAAATACCAACTCTAATGCGTCGGCGGGGAGTTCTTTCCTGCAAAGGCCTCCCACACCAAAGCAACATATATATATGTGTGTGTGTGTGTTAAATAAAATGAGACAACAAAGCCAAGGGTGTGTGAAATTTACTAACTTTATAAAGAGTTAGTAGACATATATATATTTATAAAGAGAAGATTAGTGTGTGTGTGTTTGTGCAGTTTGTAAGTACGTATCTACATATGCACATAAGCGTGGTTGAGTTTTAAAAGTTTAGTTCCAGAAGAATCCTGAAGACAAAGCCGGACACTGATACACAATCGCAGACTTTCTTCCCCTCCAAACACAGACACACATGCGAATTATCTATTTCTTTTTTTAGAACAGTAAATTCAAATTATGAAGTTAACTAAACACACACAAACATACATGTATGTCTGAGTGTATATAAATATATATATGTAATTACGTATGTATAAAAGATGCTAATGTATACACATCAACGCACCAAATATTTAAACAAGTGGAGACGGAGAATGGAACTATGATAGCAGAATATATTTATATATATACATATGTATAAAAAGTAGGTTATACAATTAAAATGCCGAGCCCAAGGTAGCAATAAAAACTTGTATCAAGCAGTGTGAGATTAAATTCAACGAGTGTCTACGTAATAATGTTAATACTGATATTTTAAAACAGGAACGATGGAAACTTATATCGAAGTTGATCTTTCACTTCTAAAGCTACGAGGAGTTTCTGGCTTTGTTGTATCCAAATGGAACAAACGGAAAATAAAAGAAAAATATTTGGTCCTGGCCAACAAATGGTTGAGGAAGTTCGCACTTTGGCAGTCTTGTGTACTCAGCTCTGATCCCAGTACGCGTTAGCATCCGGGGCAATTAATTGTCGTGTACGTTTACAGCCACGGGTCGACCCAAACCGTATAGAGGGACGAAGGACTAAAATCTTGCCGATATAAAACTTGATTGGAGTGAATGCCTTGACCGTGAGCTGTACCAACATTTGAAAGTGCCCCCACCATTAACCATTGTCATTTCAAACACTCTTAACGCAGAGTCTGCCTTTCTGCGAGGCACAAGTGTCCGCAGCTCCTCCTTTAAACACACACACACACACAGTGTCTAACAACAAAACAGCTGGGTCCACTTGGGAGAATACGTTTAAGGGCTCAAGTGGGTGAGTGTGTGTTTAGAAGAAATTAAATAATTACAATTCGTTTCCAATCAATAGATTACTACGAACAACTGGATCGCATCAACAAAATCGAATACACATACACGCATATCTGTGAGCATAAATATATATAATCGCGGCGCGCGTGTTTATACACACACACACACACATAAAGTGTTATATATATATATATATATATATATACATATATATATATATATATATATATATACATAGTCGCGAAGTTGAGTGTTTACAAATATTTCTGCTTCCCAAATAACTTAACGGAGAAATTACAAAGGGAACTTTGCAATATCATAGACAGAGGATTCCATTAATTGAATTAAATTGGTTCGGGGCCAGTTTTGCATCTTTACTCGGAATTTTGAAGCTTAGAGATGATGGCAATCCTCAGCCGAGGGTGGTGAGTGTATATATATATATATATATATATATATATATATATATATATATGTACATATATATATACACGTCGGTCCTCAGAAGCATAGGTTTAAAGTTAACAAGTTTGAAAACAATAACATCAACAAAACAACCTGAGAGAACGAAAAAAATAGAGAAGATATACATATATAGAGAGAGATAAACAGATGTATATATATATATATATATATATATATATATATATATATATATGTATGTATGTATATGTATGTATATGTGTGTGTGTGTGTGTGTGAAACCAGACAGATGATGGTGGGGGGTGGGGTAATTATTATTGTTGACAAAGATAACAGAAAGTTAAAAGTTTATATTTATGACGTATTTATATGCGTGTTTATATATATATATATATCTATATACATACATACTTATATATATATATATATGTGTGTATATATACATATATATATATATATAAACACACACACACATATATATATATATATATATATATATATATATATATATATATATATATATGTGTGTCTTTCTCTCCCTATAACGTATAATATAAATAAGATGTATATATATATATATGTTGTTCGCTTACCCATAGTTACATTGATGCTGTTGTCTTGTTGTTGAAGTCGGCGGTCGGTACACACAAACAAAACCTCCTTTGTTAGCATGCTGCTGCCGTTAGCTGCGGTTTTCCCCCCGACTGCTGCGACGATGCCAGTCAGCCTCACTTTCGATTACACACTCACTCACACATACAATATTGATCATACGCACGCATTCACTCATATGTATATATAAACTCATCATACTTACATACTCACCATGTATTTACTCACAGGCACACACACACATACACACGCAGACATAGACACACACAATTGTTCTTACGCACGTATTCAAGCTCACATGCACTCAAATCGAAACTCACGCATACTTATATACACACACAGTGACATACGCACATACACATTCACGTACAACCCATTCAGCCACACACTAACGCACATTTACTTACACACTCAGGCGTACACAAACACACACACACGCACTGTACAGTCATTTTTAGGATTAGTTACTCCTGGCAGCTCGTCACATTTTCTCCGCCTTCTCTCAGTCTCTTCGTTACTTCTTTTACTTACAACCGCCCTTACTCTTCTTCTCCGTCCCCCTTTTCCACTTGGTCGTTTCTCTCTTCCCCTTTTCCCATCTTGCTCTTTTTCTTTCAATATTCCTCGCTCTTTCTACTTTTCTTTTTCTTCTTTCTTTCTTTCTTCATATTTATTCTCTTTCCCCCCCTATCCATTTCTATCCCCTCTCACTTCTTGACCCTTTCATTCTTTCTATCCTTTTTCTCTTACCCTTACCCCCTTCCTCCCTCTCTCTCATTTACCGAACCTTTCTCTTTTTCTAGAACTTACCTCTTCTTCTTCCTTTCACATTCTCACTCTCTTTCTCTCCGTCTTCCCCCTCTCCACTTTCCTTGTTTTTCTCTTTCCTTCGCTACCTCACCCCTCACTCTCCCTTTCTCTTTCTTTTTGTTTCCTTCCTTTCTCTTTCACTTCTTTTCCCAGTTTTTCTCTCTAGACTTTCCACCTTTCTTTTCGTTGTCTCTCTCACCCTCGCTCTTTCTCTCTCTTCTTTCTTTCTTATCAATTCCTCTCTCTCCCTCTCCCTCTCTCTCATTCACTCACTCCCCTCTTTTGCTTTCTCTCCATTTTTCCGCCCCACACTCACATACAACGCATATATGTCTGTTGTATTTATTCCCCAATCAATCCCGTAACAACTGGTGTCGGTTTGTTTATGTCCCTCGTAACTTAACGGTTCGGCAAAGTGACCGATAGAATATGTGTCAGGCTTAAAATGTAAGTACTGTTCGACTTTAGCCCTTCTGATTGGTGCCCCAGCATGGCCGCCGTCCAATAACTCGAACCAGTAAAAGATAAAAGACGTCTCAGCTTCTCTTTTCGATTTCCTTTTGTATGTTTTCCGTTAAGTTTCCTCAGCTGCAAAGCCTGGCGCCTCTGAACAAGTGGGGGAGAGAGAGAGAGAGAGAGAGAGAGAGAGAGAGAGAGAGAGAACAAAGGGAGACATAGATTGAGAGAGGGGGAGAAGAGGAAGGCATACGAGAGAGAGAGAGGGGGAGACGTTGAGAAAGAGAAGACGAATGGGAAAACAAAAGAAACCGTCAGTTGGAGTAGAGAGAAAAGGAGGGCAAAAATAGAGTCAGAAAGAGAGGGAGAGAGAGAGAGAAGGGGGAGGAAAGGGAAGACAAGAGAGAGAGAGGGCAAAAAAAAAGGAAGAGAGGCGGTGGAAAACGAGGGGGAAAAGAAGGAAAGAAAGAACGTGAAGACAAAAGAGGGAGAAATGATAAAGGGGAGAGGAAAAACAAAAAAGAGAGAAAGTGAGAGAGAATGCGCGCGTGCGCGACTGTTGCCTTTATTCGTCCTTTTTTTCTTCATTCCTTTTTTTTTTTTTTTTAAATCTCTTTTTTAATACCAAATGGTTTCCTCGTCTTTCCAGTTTGTTCCTATTTCCTCACTTCTTCTGCCTCCTTTATTCAATTCCTGTATTTCTCATTCATTTTAATCTCGCCATTTTAAAAAAAATATTTCAGTCTATTTTTTTGTTATTTTATTTGACCTATTTTACGTCGCTTAAAAAAAAACAGAAATCGATCGTTACAAAAAACTGGGATTTTATTTCTATCAGTTTTGGCTCTGGACAGTGCGTCAAATGTCCGGCTTCGATCTCATTAGCAAAATATTTTCTTTCGCGAACTTTTATTCCCCAAAAGATCTCGAAAGTTTTACACAAGAGGGCAATGGTGGAGTTTAGAGTACCAAACTTTTAGCTTCTCAAACTTTTAGTTCATAATCAGTGTTTGACAGCCGTGAAGGAGTTTTTAACGCTGTGTTTCAGCAAGTTTGTCATAGAAAATAGGATATCGTATTGATGTAATTAAGAATTGTGTGTGTGTGTGTGTGTGTGTGTTTTGCTGTTGGTTAATAAGAGACAGATTGTAAGACGGCGAGCTGGCAGAAACGTTAGCACACCGGCCGAATGCTTAGCGGTATTTCGTCTGAGTTCAAATTCCGCCGAGGTCGACTTTGCTTTCATCCTTTCGGGGTCGATAAATTAAGTACCAGTTACGGGGTCGATGTAATTGAGAACAAAAAGCAAAGAAAAAGGAAGAAGGCAAGTTATACAGATTTGGAGCCCCCACCTCACCTCACCACACCCTCACCTTCTCAGTTCCACCCTCTCCCCACAGACACCAAACCTACCTTTTCCCCTCCGACACAAAAACGAAGAAAACGCTAGCACACAAGAACCACGAAACTCCCTCCTCCCAGACTAAAAAGGAAAAATGGACAGTGTTAATGTCTGGACGATGCTAACGAGGATCTGTGCTGTGAGGTAATAACTTGGGAAAACCCTGAAAAGGTAGAAACAAGGGGACTCGATAACATTTCTGCACTCCTCTTCCAGCTCTATAGTGGAGGTACGAAGTTTAGTGGTTACGGTGTTGGATTCACGATCATAAGATTGCAGTTTCGATTCCTGGGCCGGGCGACGCGTTGTGTTCTTGAGCAAAATTCTTCATTTCACGTTGCTCCAGTCCTCTCAGCTGACCAAAATGAGTCATTCTGCGAGGGATCAGCGTCCCATCCGGGTGAGGAAATATATAAGCCATGGAAACCAGGAGCACCGGCCCTCATGAGTCTATATGATTCGGCAAGGACATTTACTTTTTCTTTTTGTTTTTTTACTACCAGCTCCTGGTATCTGTGAAGCTACCTCTCATGAGCCTCCTCCCAGGGCACAAGCGGTTCCCATAAAATTCATTTCTTGTGCTGGCAGCGAAACCATTCAGTTTATGTTGGAGAGATCATCTTCTGATGAGTCAAGAAGCACCACGTCATCTACAAATACCGGCCGACCAATCCTACACCCGTCCATTGTCAGACCGCATCCACAACGTCTGCACATGGCAATACAGTTCATGCACCTAGATCTGTAGCTATCTCTCTCGCGTGCGCGCGCTCTCCACACACTCGCGCGCACGCACACACACACAAAGGTGCGATCAAGAAATTTGTTTTGCAGTCACACAATTTCGGGTTCAGTGCCACTGCGTGGCATCTTCGATAAGAGCCTTCTGTTATAACCCCGGGCTTGTGAGTGAATTTGGTGAGGAAGACCGTCGTATATATGTACGTGGCTGTGTGTGTGTGTGTGAGTGTGCGTGTGTATACATACATACATACACGTGCGTGCGTGCGTGTGTGTGTTTGTGTGTATGTACGTGTGTGAATATGATTGCGTGTCTTTGTGTCCACGTTTTTCCCCACCAACTGGTGCTGGTTTGTTTACGTCCATGTAGCATTAGCAGCTCGACAAAGAGAGTCCGCTAGAATAAGTATCAGGCATAAAAAAAATAATAATAAATCCCGGAACCGATTTATTCGAGCAAGCCGTTCGCGGCGGTGCCCCAGTATGGCCGCAGTCCAATGAGTAAAGCACGAAAAAGAATAAAGGAATAAAAGAATAAGAGAACACCAACTTTATTAAGCACAACGTTGTCTTATTACTCCATCACCACCCGAGAATACCCGCCAAATAACCGTCGTCATTGCTCAGTCGAACAGACTTGTTATCACAATGGAGACTTCCGTTGGGATGAAGTAGGCGTGGTCTCCGACACCTCTTACCTGCAAGAGTCCACGGCAAGCAGAAAACAGTTAACCAATCTCTCTCTCTCTCTCTTTTTCTCCCACTCCCTCTTTCCCTCCCTCTTCCAACTTAATCCTGAAACAAGTCAGTGATAGAAGCCTCTACGCAGACGTTAGAAATAGCAGCCAAACTTCTCCTCAAAACACGTTTCCTGAACACCGCCGCGAATTCTCCACCTGTCTTTTCAAAAATCCCACCTAAATCACAAAATAAGGTGGGGCGGAAATCTGCCCCGTTTTTCAAATGCTGGCAGCAACACTGAAGCTGGAAGCAGGATAATCATCTAATTCTACTCTACACTTTATCACATTCAAGAACAGCACACGTGGAGTCAAAAAGAAACATTACCTTTCGCCAGCACAGAAGGGTCAGCACTGCGTGAACGACAGTGCTCTCTCTCCCTAGCGTGCAACTTCCAATCTCGGACATGTGAGCATGCGTACATCAGCCAAACACCGCGTCACTGGAACTGTGAAGTGCACAGTTCTATACATGGATTTTTGTATTTTTTTTTCATAAACTAGGGGATATTTACTGACATTAAAAAGCGCACACACAGATACATGTAATCCAATATATTTTGTGTAAAGACGAGGCGGTCACGGTTGGAGTGCCTTTCACCATAAGTCTGTTGGATGAGGTCTTTGGGCAAAGCACCAACAACAACGACAATAACAGCTACAACAGAAAACGCGCACACAGATCGGAGATACAAATGTCCACCCCCACCCCGTCGACTTTGTTTCCTCATAACTTTCAGAAAAATTGTTAGTCGTAAGTGAAATTTCTTACAAACTCCTCTGAGATGGTGTAGATTCCGATTATGTCGGACTTTAATGCGAAAAAAAAACAAAGAGAGAAAACATTGGTTGGTGCGCAACACATTCTTACTGACGACACACGTCTATCACAAAATGAAATTTGGAAAATATTTGCGAACCCTCCAAATTTTCTTTCTTTCGTTTTTGTCATATTAAATTCCAATATAATCGAAACTACACTACCTGAAAATTATGAGGGAACAAAGTCGCATGCGGAGGGGGGGGGGGGCGACACCTCTGCGTCACCTCTGCGTAGGCGTGCCGTCTTTTCATGCACACTGTATCAAAAACAAAGTCTAGGTGATCACGATTGGAATGTCGCTGATCGCAAGTTTGCGCTTTTAGGGCTGACCTGGAGTTACACATCAACAACAACAAGAAGAAGACCTTAATTCTATACAGTATCCAACCGAATGCACCGAAAATGATTACGAAATCGCCAAAACTCCTCAAACAACAGAAACTACGCTTTTTCTCGCTTGGTTATGTCTAACAACGTTGTCTCTTTTTGGCCACACCTTCCTTCCTCCTTTCGCTCTCTTCTCGTTCCATCGATTTTCGATGTCGATCCTCCTCAATGGCATTTTAGTCCCTCCCACCACGGGGCTTGGTCATCGTTTTGTAACTGTTTGGATTATGCTTATCTCTTCCCTTTCTATGTCTCTTTCTTTCTCTTTTTTCTTTCTTTCCCATTCACTCGTTCTTTCTCCTTCACTCCGTCCTACCACTCCCTCGTACTTTCACTTCAGTCTCGCTTTTCCTATGTCTCTTCCTCTCTCTTCTCGTCTCTGATCTGCATTATGTGTTGCCGCCGCCGCCGCCGCCTCCACCACTGACGTCTCAGTTCTTTTTACAACACAAAGAAAGCAATGTGCAACGCTTTAATGACATTTGCTATCAACAGATACAACACTATACACGCATACAAACATACGTACGTGCGCGCGTGCGTGTGTGTGTGTCTGTGTGCGTGTATAACTTAACCCTTTTGATACCAAGCCGTCTGAGACGGTTTCTGGTTCTGCAATATAAACATCCTGTTTTTAAATCGGAATCTCGCTTAAATTCGTTCCAGACATCAGCTTAATAACGACGAAGTTGTTGTTACACCTAAATTGACCATTAATGTTGTTCAAAATTAATCGAAACAAAGGCAGTGCAACGGAAACAAGCGGGTCCTTTATGAGCCCCGACCATGTCTAACTTAATTGCAGCATGTAGGATGGGTCATGATTTAGAAACGCATGGAAGGCGTTGTTTACCGAGGAGTACCTGAGTGTCGGTGGCTGGTTTATCTGATGTTCGTAAGAAAAATGTGAGCAGGGACCGTTTGAAAGTTACGGAGGTTTTCCTCTTCTTTGGTTCATTTCGGGATCATGAATAGATGCTTACGCATGCGCATACACACACACACAGATAGATAGATAGATAGAGAGAGAGAGAGAGAGAGAGAGAGAGAGAGAGAGAGATCAAGGGTGTAGCCAGGTTCTAAATTTAGGGGCAGCGATCCCATAAAATACAGGCCCCGTGACACATGCCAAACAATTTTGAACTTATTGATTATACATTTTATAAAAGGCGCCAATTTTGAAGAGTGTGATCGGGGAAGCGGTTGCTGTCTTTGCTACGCTGCTGAAATGTGTGTGTATGTGTGTGTGTGTGTGTGTGTGTGTGCGCATTATATATATAATAGAAATATGTTTCAAAAAGAAAATAGAAACTACACGTGGAAAAGATATGGGGAAAGTAAGAAGAAGAAAAAAAGCGAAAATGCACATTGGATATCAAAGAAATAAAGGCTTGTTTTAATGAAAAGTAACGATAAATATATACAATTAGATGAACTGAGGTAGAATTAAGAGGAATAAAAGTCATTATTTTGAATTATTAAAGGGATTCAAAGTCATACCGGTTTCGTCAATTACTGTTCACTGGCTTTCAATGCGCACCCTGAGTAAAAAGATTATGTATAAGGGAGGGAGGGAGAGAGATAAATACAGGCATACTTCACCCTACGTCGTTAATTGGTTCCAGGAGACACGACTTAAGTCGAATTAATTTGTCTCTAGGCTAGGCTAAACCGAATTTACTTGTCTCTAGGCTAAACCGATAATAACTATTCCCAGTTCTGTACTTTATTTATGAATGCATTTATTTATGAATACATGGTTAATAAAAACCTATTTTAAGCTTACAAATAATTTTTATTTTTTTTAATACACCACAGTAAAAAAAAAAAAAACGTAATCTAAATTTACGAATACAATTTAGCGGTGTTTACCGTACATCGCGGATGCTTTATTTATGCAGTTTGCAATAAAGACATGGTAAAATAAAAGCCTTTTTTAAGCTTAAAAAAACAAATTCAGTAATTATTCTGTTGTGTTTGGGGAGAGTCATTTTCTTTTTGTGCCTTATAATTTAACACACGCACCGGTAAAATTTCCACTCATTTCTTATTTTTATTTTCCTAAAATTTTCGCTGCGTATTATTATTTTGCAATAGTAAAAAAAAATTTAATTATTTTCAATTTATCAATACGTACACACAATTTGGTGGTTTCCATCGCGGATGGAGATGGCTGTGGATCGTCAACATCAACAGCTGACTCTGGCTGTTCTTGTTGTTCGATGCGTTTAAAAAAAACCGGTCGGAAGTTCCTTGAACTGTCTTCTTTTCCTCAAGGATTACATTATAAGGAGCAAAGCCTCCGTAATCACGGAAAAGCGTTGAGCATTTGGATCCATATCCTCGAACATAGAAAGACCTTTTTCGATGCATCCAAATGCTTGCTGCATTTTCTTGATGGTGAAGTGAAAGAGTCTCTAATGAGAAGTTAAACGAATGCTGAGAGACACAAGAAACGAGAGACACCAGTTTGACTTTATTTAGTAGCGTAGCCAGGGAGGGGCGGGAGTGAAGGGGAATTTCTTTTACTGATTCTGCTGCTGTGAAGGCGTGCGGCTTACGATCATAAAGGTCATGAGTTCGACTCCAGGTGATGCGTTGTGTTTTTTGAGCAAGACACTTTATTCCACGTTGCTCCAGTTCAACTGGAACCCTTATCTTCGTGACCGACGGAGTACCGGTATTTTACCGATATCTGATTTTTTAGGACAGAGAGGGGTTTGGGGAGAAATTTGCTCTTTGGGGCCCTTGTGATTGATTATGAAATCAATATTATTTTAGAAAATTTTAAACACTTCTTTCGAGACTGAATAGCGGTGCAGTAATATAAGCGAAAGATTTTGGTTTTGTTCGTAATAACCACGACGATAAATGAAGAATATTCGAAGAAGATACTCGACAATAAAGTCTACGAGCATTTTTCATTGGAAAAAAAATGTAAAGAAATAAAAAAATCCATCAAAACATTTAGCATACGTTAACAACAACAACAATAGCGATGTTATCAATAACAGAAGCGAACAAGAAATTATAAGCGATTTAAAGAAAATGTTTGATTGCGTTTACAAACATATGACTAGAATTTGAGTACAAATAAACGAACGGAATTTATTTTTTCAGAATAAAAATAATACTCTGTTGGCAGAATTATAAATTAAAAATGTTGTTTTGTAAAACATATTAATAATCACGATGTTCAGACGATTAGACGAAGTTTTAGACAAAAACCTAAAACAACAAAAAAAAAACTATGTAGATGTATTGACAGGCGTGGCTGCGTAGTAAAAAGTTCGCTTCGCAACCATGCGGTTCAAGGTTCAATCTCGTAGCATGTCGCCTTGAAAAAGTATCTCCTACTACAGCTCGAGCCAACCAAAGCCTTGTGGGTTTCACTGCAATTACTTCGCGTGGCCGTTTGGGGAGGATTACGGGCCGACGATCGTAGTGGACATCGTGGTTTTGTGACCACGTTGTGTCTGCACCGTTTGAGCCCATCGACGCTATCGTCATCCCCCCCCACCACCACCACCATTGAGCACGACTGCGACAGCAATAAGAAATTCAAATTTAAAAAAAAACATTTTAAACAAAGATTGTATCAGTTTTGCAAAACGTCAACTGGAATTTGAGGACAAATAAACAAATACATTTACTGTTAATAATACAATACAAAACAAAAAATACTCAATTCACAAGATTATTAATTTTAAAATGTTAAAATGTTAATAATTATGGTATTTCAAACAATTTGACGATTTATAGATAAAAATCTTTTTTTAAACTACACAGAAAGAGTGTCTGGTATTCACACATATATATCAATGCGTTATTAAATACAACAAAACAGCAAATGACTTGTCGGGTGTATGTGATCGGTTCATTTGGTACCCGACCTGAAACTGAAATTGGCTATCTTTTATCTTTTACTTGTTTCGGTCATTGGACTGCGGCCATGCTAAGGCACCTCCTCGGGGGGTTTAGTTGAACCAATTCAATAGCGGCCACTGCCACGAGGGGTTTTCGTTGAATGAATTCGACTGCGGCCATGCTGGGACATCGCCTCGAGACGGTTTTAGTTGAACGAATCGACCCCAGTACTTCATTTTTTTTTTTTTAAGCGTGATATTTATTGTGTCGGGTTTCTGTTGAATCAATCAATCAATCATCTGTCATTCTTCGATGTGGTTGAACAACCATTCCCAATCAGTCACGATTATTCTCAGCATGGCTTGTACTATTCTTCCCTTCAATCGTTCCTTGAATACGAAACAGGGCTTGCGGGACCTGTTTCGGTGCTTCTCCTCAGTCACCATCCCGTCCATCCATGCCAATTCGTCGCAAGGTTAACCATTTCCAGCCGAGAGGACTGGAGCAACATGAAGTGAAGTGTTTCACTCAAAAGCACAACACACGGCCAGTCTGGGGATCGAAACCATGATCTTGCAATCGTGAGTGCAACATCCGAAACGCTAGGCCACGCTCCTTCACTTTTGCTGAACCGCTACATTACGGAAACGTAAACAAACTAACACCGGTCATCAAGTGTTTTACTTTTTCTTCTTCTTCTCTGTTCCACTTCATAATTTGAAAAGAATGGTTTTAATCAAAATACAATTGCGAAAACAAAAGAAAGAAAAGAAGAAAAACTGTTTTCCTAAGATGGCGTTGTTACGTCAGGGAATCTAGGGTGGTTTTCGTAGAATCACAGATCTGTAAATATGGTGATTGGGATTCATTTGGCAAGGATCCGAAAGAAGAAACATTAACTAAGAATGGTTAATTTCTTGTCAATAATTTCCTCTCTCTAAAGCTCAGACCACTTCTCCGCCAATATGGGCGCCTGTGTCGTCACATACGGACGTATATCAATCGCTCTCCCACTCTTCATTCCCCCGCCTCTCTCTCTATATATATACATCCATTTATCAATCTATTTACCTATCTATGTATCTGTCGGTCTGTTTGTCTCTCTCTCTCTCTCTGTCTGTCTGTCTGTTTGTCTGCTTGTTTGCCTGTCATTCTATTTGCACACACATATAAACAGGGATAGACAGATAGATAGATAGATGAATCCATGTCTTATGTGCAATTTAGATTCACGCATGCATCCATATATCCATACATAAACGTGCACACGTGTGAGTGTGTGTGTGTGTGTTATTTCTGTATATATTTAAATCTTCTTATCCTTGCTTTAAATAGCAGTTTTCACTGAAGCCGCAATTAAAAATAAAATTTTAAAAAATAATCGATATCTCAACATACTCCTCCTCTTCTCTCTCTCTCTCTCTCTCTCTCTTCCTCTCTCCCCTACTCTCTCTCTCTCTCTCTCTCTCTCTGAACTCACTCTTTCTCTTTCGATGACCACAGCCACCACAATCACCATCAACACTAAAACTACCACCAACAATAATAACCAAAATTACCACCACCACCGCCGCCGCCGCCGCCACCACCACAATTACCACCGCCACCACCACCCTCACAATATTCTCCAATATACCAGAGAACCAAGATATAAACAATCCTTGACATTTTGCTTAAATCTCCTAATTACATTCATTTCTTGTTTCACTTTACTTATTCCCCCCCCACCCCCCTTCTTTCCATTTACTCCTTTTTTTACTGCACCCACCACCGCCACCGCCACCACCACAACCCCCACTGCTATCAGCCTTCGACATCTCCACCACCACCGCCACCACCAGCATCACTACCATCATGAGTACCACTGCTACCACCAGTATCACCGCCAACACCATGATTACTACCACGGCAGCCATCCTACAACCAAGATCCACTGTCACCACCACCACCAATACAACCACCACCACCACCACCAACAACAACAACAACAACAACCACTACGACAACAATCACACCAACACCTTCATAATGCCAGTGACAATTATTAAACTATTGAACCAAAAGAAATATTTTCTACTCCATTTGCTCACCTGTTTTCAATATCATATAACCATACATGTGTGTGTGCGTGCATGCGTGAGTGTGTGTGTGAGTGTGTGTGTGTGGATGTATGTACGTATGTATGTGTGTATATATATATATATATATGTGTGTGTGTGTATAAAAGTAGATTGTTAATTGGGAATCCAATATTGGCGTAAGGGTGGAAAAACAAATGCGGGAGGAGTTGGATACGCAATCAACATAATAATGCTTTTAGGGGAAATGAAAAGGAAAAAAGAAAAATGAAAAGAAAAGAAAAAGTGTAACAGCCGCCATTTTGAGGGAAATTCAAACGCCGCAGGTCTCTGGTCGCGGCCATGGGGGAGCACAGAGACAAATCGTTGTCGTGAATGCACGCGAGAATGTCTTGTGTGTGTGTGTGTGTGTGTGTGTGTGTGTGTGTGTGTGTGTGTGTGTGTTCAGTACTTAAAAAGAAAGCACTTGCCAAAAGAGGCCCAGTAAAACAGAAGACGTCTACAATCACGGAATTTATGTATATATATATATATATATATATATATATATATATATATATATATATATATATATAATACAAAAAATATATATGCATGTATACACACATATATGTATATACTTTCATCTGCATGTGTATATAGATGCATATCAGGGTACAGGACGTTAGAACAATGAACTACAGACAACGGAACGAACACATAGGAAAACAGAAATATATATATATATATATATATATATATTATGGAGACGCATGGCTTAGGGTGTTGCACTCACGATTGCGAGATAGTGGGTTCGATTCTCAGACTGGGCGTTGCGTTGTGTTCTTGAGCAAAGCACTTCATTTCGTGTTGCTCTGCGATCATTTCGACATCTAACATGTGGCACATGTTGCACCTGTACAGGAAATATGGATTTGATGGAGATTGTGAGCTTATGTGAATACGAACATTTGATCACTATAAACAAATCATATGTGTGTGGTTGTTCGACAAGAAATTCAATTCTTACTTGGCCCTTAAGGGCTTTACACAGAGGGACAGTACAAGACAGACAGGGTGGGGTCATACATATATATATATATAATCGACAATAAAATGAAATAACAAAGTGATGGTGTGTAAACTGTGGAAACAAGTGTGAAGTTTGAAAATTTTAAATATAAATGAGAATAACAAGATGGTATCCCAAAGGGAAGAACATGCTGGGTTGGACGTGGAGACCCCACGAAGCAAACTGGTCACTCGGGTAAGACTTCGGAATTCAGGCTGAAGTTAGTCTCATATGACCATTACATCCGAATCCAGTGACCTGAGATCGTTGAGTAAGTATCCTTGCTTCCAAGGTGGTCCCAGGCCACATACATTTGTGCTGCGTAGCTTGGGCGAGAACATGAAGGAAAAGAAAGAAAAAGAGGGGGTTACTTACGTTGTCTGCTGAGTGAAGGATTTTCATCATTTCCTTGGGTGGCTTGTAGGGTATCCTCAATTAAATGCAGGCAGGGTGTTCCAGCACCTCAAAACCCAACTAGTTAATGGTTTCAATGGTCTGAGCGGCCGTGTGTGGGCGTGCATTGTCATGCAACAACAAAACTTTCTTCGACAATAGGTTTCGGCGTTTGGTGCCAATTGCTGGGGGCTTCAGTTTTCTGGTCAGCAAAGCACTGTGTCTTGCATTGTTGCCTTTTCCAGAGAAATCGGATCACTGCTCTTCGTTCTTCTTTGGTGCACATGGCTAGTGAAGCGGCCATGCTTACACTGTAAAGCCAGAAAGAAAATGGTGCGATATGTATATATATATATATATATATATATATATATATATATATATATATATATATATATATATATATATATATATATATATATATATATATACACACACACACACACACCACAGACAAGCTCATTCTCTCCTTAGTTGTCGACTAAGGAGAGTCGGCACAGTTTCATTCCTCTGTCGATCGAACGATTCTGCCAATGTGCCGCATTGGAGCACTCAGCCACGTATATGTTAATTTAAGAAGAAGTCGGACGTTGAGATGATCGTCGAAACCGGTGGAGGATCCATCATTCTCGGTGTAAAATATGGCCCCAGGAGGATGTGATTTCACATTGTAAATAAATCAATAGCAATGAAAGAAAATAAATTGTTGAATTCTGCGAATATATTTACCATTTCTTTGGAATTCTTTCTGTGAGAAAACAGAAAGTGGAATAACAACAACAACGACAACAACAACAATCAAACTAATAACAACAACAAGCTTTTTTCTTAATTAATTTCAGTAAAAGGATTAACGAAATTGAATATTGGTGTTTTAAGGGGAAAAATAAATATAAGTGTGAGGGGGGTGAGAAGGGAGGTGGAGGCGGGGGGAGAAGAGAGGAGGGAGAGGATGAAGAGGAAAAGAAAAAACAAACAAAAGGAATAAATCAGGAAAGAAGGATAAGAGAGTGAGAGAGAGAGAGAGAAAGAAAGGGAGAGAAGAA